>NC_089817.1:5664418-5841918 GCF_029633855.1 Hoplias malabaricus
TTTAATTCATCCGAGAACTTACATTTACGTTTTGGCATAGCTGCTCGAGATGAGGGTGGGTACATGAGCTTTGCCTGACGTAAACAAGGACTACTGACGTGCAGACTGACCAATAAAATGTTTACAGAGAAGGTTATCGACCAATAACGGTAGCTCTACAGTCAGACCGTCCAATCAGAAGATTTTAGGCTACTTCACCACGTCCCCTTCTCACTCAAGCGAACCAATCGGAGTAGGGGAGGGCGGGACTAGTTTGTGAAGTTCTATGTAAGCTCTAGAAAAACAAAATCCCGGACGTTTGCGAAATTCCGCCCGGACATTTTTTCAAGTCTAAAAAAGAGGACATGTCCGGGTAAAAGAGGACGTCTGGTCACACTAGACCTGAATTAACGCAAGAGTGTAATAACAGGGTTAAACCGTGTAAAACAGACACAAACACAGCAGAAAAGCACAGTAACCAAACTAAAACAACAAGGCCTTCTGTTTTCTTTGTTTGATGGTGTGCTGTGTGTGGCTTATTATCATTTAAAGGAACAGGTACTGAAACCGACCCCTCTGAACACGTTTTTTTTTAAGGCAGGGGGAGAACACTGCTGTGGGTTTGATCCTTGTGGTTATTTTAAATAAAGCAGGTCACAGAGGTTTCATCGAGACCCCAGCACTGTGTTCACCTGTGGAAAAGTGGGGGATATGTCATCTTTATGAATGTGAGGTTGCCATTTTGGAGACTCTCGGTCACGTCCTGAGAGCAACAACGCCATAAAAGCAAACGTTCTTAAAATACGTACCGCTTGGACGTACAGTTCTGGAAATAAATATATATTTGGTATTGAACCTTGCCGTTTCATGGAGGCTCTTTAAAATATGGAAACATCTGCTTGTTTCTGAGACAGTTTTAGTAACTGCGAGTGTGGCTGAGATACAATTGTTTCTGGGGAAATTTTCTCAGGTAAAAACAAAATTGTTTTGTTGTGGTTTGTTTGTTTTTTTCACCCACAGAGCTGGTGTTTCAAGCTTGAAACTCCCTCCCAAAAATAGTCTGAAAGCACCTCAGTTAAGTGCATACACCGAGAGCTGGCTGCAGTTATGCAAGCACGGGGAAGCGGAGCACATGGAGATGTGAGAGGCTGGATTCCCCGTGGGGCTGTGGCTGAGTGACTGAGCGTGTGTGGGAGTCCAGCAGGAGAAGCGTGGTGTTTACTGCTGAGAGGAGAGAGGCAGAGCTTCTGTTCTGTTCTCTTCACGAGGGCCTACAGGCCACGAGCTGTGGGAGGAATATGCCCAGAGATCAGCTTTAAGGACTGTTCACTGAACTCAAGCTCATCCGGATGGAGCTCCCATTATTCAGGTGGGTCTCTCGGCCTTGTGGGCAGTCCTCGCCGCTCAGTGCCGGCCTCTTCGGGCCTTGAATTATTCCTGTGCACAGAGCTGAAGAGCGCTTTGGCCTGAAATACAGTCCACCCACTGACTATGTGTCAGCATCGCTCACCAAGAGCCTCCGCGATGTTTACACGCTTCGCTGTTTATATAATTGAAAACACCCACTGCTCTAAAGACTCATAATGCTGACCACTCCCACAGATTCTTCAAGAAATATTGCACTTACACTGAGAGGGTGTGATGATGATGAGGATGATGATATTAATGAAAAAAATAAAAACAGGCTAGCTTACAGATCTTACCAGTTCATTCTGGTCAGGGCTGGTTTGATGCTGATTGCTGCTGGTCAGTGCTGGCCTACCAGAGTGGACTTACAGAAAAAGACTAATGGTTAGGCCCTACACTTAAAGGTTGCACAGTAAAACCAATATTCAGCATTATTTTAAAGGGAGTTTTGCCAATTTTAACTCCTTCATAACCCAAGTTAAGGTCATTCAAAGTGGATGGGTGTGAAATGGTTCACTCCAGAGAAGCTTGACTCTTCACAACGGTGGTTGGAAACATGGGATCTTTTTAATGTGTTTATATGATCTATTTTTATATACACTCATTAGTCACTCATTTACTTATTCGTCTTCAGACCTTCCATGACCATCCTCATTTACCAGCCTACTTTGAAAAATTAGCCACAAAGCTGGAACACACAGGGCAGTCCATCGCAGGGCATTACACACTCACCCACCACTCGCACGTGCAAAACATTTCACACTCACCCACTCACTCATACTGTGAGAAAAATAAAATTCACAGCCAATCCACCTACCAACATGTGTTTCTGGACTGTGGGAGGGAACCGGAGCACCCAGAGGAAACCCACACAGACACTGGGAGAACACACCACACTCCTCACAGACAGTCACCCGGAGGAAACCCACGCAGACACAGGGAGAACACACCACACTCCTCACAGACAGTCACCCGGAGGAAACCCACACAGACACAGAGAACACACCACACTCCTCACAGACAGTCACCCGGAGGAAACCCACGCAGACACAGGGAGAACACACCACACTCCTCACAGACAGTCACCCGGAGGAAACCCACACAGACACAGAGAACACACCACACTCCTCACAGACAGTCACCCGGAGGAAACCCACGCAGACACAGGGAGAACACACCACACTCCTCACAGACAGTCACCCGGAGGAAACCCACGCAGACACAGAGAGAACACACCACACTCCTCACAGACAGTCACCTGGAGGAAACCCACACAGACACAGGGAGAACACACCACACTCCTCACAGACAGTCACCCGGAGGAAACCCACGTAGACACAGGGAGAACACACCACACTCCTCACAGACAGTCACCCGGAGGAAACCCACGCAGACACAGGGAGAACACACCACACTCCTCACAGACAGTCACCCGGAGGAAACCCACGCAGACACTGGGAGAACACACCACACTCCTCACGGACAGTCACCCGGAGGAAACCCACACAGACACAGAGAGAACACACCACACTCCTCACAGACAGTCACCTGGAGGAAACCCACACAGATACAGGGAGAACACACCACACTCCTCACGGACAGTCACCCGGAGGAAACCCACGCAGACACAGGGAGAACACACCACACTCCTCACAGACAGTCACCCGGAGGAAACCCACGCAGACACAGGGAGAACACACCACACTCCTCACAAACAGTCACCCGGAGGAAACCCACGCAGACACAGGGAGAACACACCACACTCCTCACAGACAGTCACCCGGAGGAAACCATTGCAGACACAGGGAGAACACACAACACTCCTCACAGACAGTCACCCGGAGGAAACCCACACAGACACAGGAAGAACACACTGCACTCATAGAAGAGAATGACCAGAGGTGAACCATTTTGAGGCAGGACTCTCCAGAGAAGTCCATTTCAAATTAAACCAATCTGAATGGTCTTTTCCCCGACGTTTGGGACAATCATGAGATATCCTGTTTAATTCATCAGTGATTTTGTGAAATATGTTATAAACAAAGCACATGTAATATTTCAGTCCAGAGAAGCCATAGAAAACAAAAATACACTCACATACAACAGACTGCCCTCTTATCCAGCCGAGAAGTGGACACCGCGTTTAAGCGACATCTGTTGTATGGCTGTGTTCTAGACGTGTTCTTTAAAGCTACTCCGATGCCAATGACATTGGCCCTAAAGTGAGTGTGGGATTTTCTAGTGCCTTGTTTACAACAGCAATATTACAGGGTACTACAGAACAAAGAGTGTTTGGAGCAGTATCACTTTGATTATAAGGTTTAACCATGTAATTTGGATGTGTTTATGCTGTTATTGTTATTACATTCTAACAAATGGCTTACAGCTTGCTTATAAAGCCCAGCCGAACCAATAGAAAAGTTTACCTTCACATGGTTCGAGGCTTTCAACATTGTTCAACTCTGGTGATTCTGAGCACCTCAGATATGAAATGTTTAAGGAAGAAACTTATTTTACGTCATTGTTTCGGGAAGAACTGTTTATAACACTGTTATAACAATATTGGATTAGTTCAGTTTGGATTCCCTAATGCAAATGAGGAAACGACTGTTTATTTTGTCATAAAAACAATATTGGCTGAGTTACAGGTTATTAATTCATAAATGTGAAATTATGCTGTGTTTATGATGTAGTGTAAATGGAGAGGAGGGGGAGGAGGTGTGCCTAGCAAATTAGACCCATGGTGAAAATCTCAATGTGGGAAGTTTCTTATTGTTTCAAGCTTCACATGAAAAAAAAAAAAGATAATAAATATTTTAGTCTGTTCTATAGTTCTCTGAAATCGTTTCATGTCGTTAATATATTGTTGGTGTTAATATGGTGCCTATATTAGGAATGAATGGTCTAACTGATTTCTTTTTGAGAAAATTAAAGCTGTTTATAAATCGCTGTCCTGTGGTAAACATTCATACATTCATACACCCTGGAGGGGGCGCCAGTCCTTCACAGGGCAACACAAACACACACACACATTCACTCACACACTCACACCTACGGACACTTTTGAGTCGCCAATCCACCTACCAACGCATGTTTTGGACTGTGAGAGGAAACCGGAGCACCCGGAGGAAACCCACGCAGACACAGGGAGAACACACCACACTCCTCAAAGACAGTCACCCGGAGGAAACCCACACAGACACAGGGAGAACACACCACACTCCTCACAGACAGTCACCCGGAGGAAGCCCACGCAGACACAAGGGGGAACACACCACACTCCTCAGAGACAGTCACCCGGAGGAAGCCCACGCAGACACAAGGGGGAACACACCACACTCCTCAGAGACAGTCACCCAGAGGAAGCCCACGCAGACACAAGGGGGAACACACCACACTCCTCAGAGACAGTCACCCGGAGGAAGCCCACGCAGACACAAGGGGGAACACACCACACTCCTCAGAGACAGTCACCCGGAGGAAACCCACACAGACACAGGGAGAACACACCACACTCCTCAAAGACAGTCACCCGGAGGAAGCCCACGCAGACACAAGGGGGAACACACCACACTCCTCACAGACAGTCACCCGGAGGAAGCCCACGCAGACACAGGGAGAACACACCACACTCCTCAAAGACAGTCACCCGGAGGAAGCCCACGCAGACACAAGGGGGAACACACCACACTCCTCAGAGACAGTCACCCGGAGGAAGCCCACGCAGACACAAGGGGGAACACACCACACTCCTCAGAGACAGTCACCCGGAGGAAGCCCACGCAGACACAAGGGGGAACACACCACACTCCTCAGAGACAGTCACCCGGAGGAAGCCCACGCAGACACAAGGGGGAACACACCACACTCCTCAGAGACAGTCACCCGGAGGAAACCCACACAGACACAGGGAGAACACACCACACTCCTCAAAGACAGTCACCCGGAGGAAGCCCACGCAGACACAAGGGGGAACACACCACACTCCTCAGAGACAGTCACCCGGAGGAAGCCCACGCAGACACAAGGGGGAACACACCACACTCCTCAGAGACAGTCACCCGGAGGAAGCCCACGCAGACACAGGGAGAACACACCACACTCCTCACAGACAGTCACCCGTAACGGAAATCGAACCCACAACCTCCAGGCCCCTGGAGCTGTGTGGCTGCGACACTACCTGCTGCACCACCATGTGGTCAACAAACCTGATGTATTTTGTTGTACACATTTTCTCCAAATAACTCCGGATTCTCATTAGATTAAGAATACAGTTCATTAACTAGTTATTTCCAAATATCCTTGTATCAGGATCTCGATGTTACATTTTGTACCTCTACAAACTGTGGTTCACTTATGCTCTTTATACAACGTTCACATTTTCCTTTAATGATCAGGCCCTCACAAGGCTACCACAGAGCAGGTGTTTGTGTGGTGGATCATTCTCTGCAGTGACACTGACGTGGTAGTGGTGCTGTGTTGTTAGGGTGTGTTTATATTTGTCTAGACACTAGTGCAATTGATCTGTTAGTGTGGTTCATTAGAATAAAACACACCACACTCCTCACAGACAGTCACCCAGAGGAAACCCACGCAGACACAGGGAGAACACACCACACTCCTCACAGACAGTCACCCGGAGGAAACCCACGCAGACACAGGGAGAACACACCACACTCTTCACACTATTTTGAAAAACTGTAAGCGCGCAAGATGCGTAAGTGAACTCTTCCTTTCTAACTCTGGTGCACACCAAACAAGCAGACAGAGACCGCCTGAGCATGTAGATCTCAGTCAATTTCTAAATGAATTCTGGTGCATTTCAAGTACGAAAAACAATACAAACCAGAGCATCTAAGCTGAACCAATCACTGGATATGGAGTCACAAGATGCTACATTAAACATGGTGCATAATAAAAAAAAGTGCGCTGGAAACAGTGGCATACTTTTTTTTAGTTTGTGCAGCAGATGATATTCTGGTGGTGTTTTGACTCTGTGATCCACTTTACCATTTCTTGCTGTGTTTACAGTTGATAAAAATACCTCCAGGTGTACACAATACACTGATAAAAGCATTAACCTCAGCGTGGTGCATTATTTTGGCTTTTAACATTCATTCATTATCTGTAGCCGCTTATTCAAATATCACATTATTTTTATTATATTGGTTTAACTGTTAATTTATCAGTGTGAACATTAAGCAAACCCTCAGTTTGTGATGGTCATTGTCTAGTCCTGTTGGCCGGATAATTTTGGGTAAGCATACAAATCCCAAATCTCTTAAAAACTCCTGTAGCACTGCTTTGTCTGATCCATTCACACCAGCACAACACAAACCACCGTCATATCAGTGTCACGGTAAAACTGAGACTAATCTGTCCTCTGGTGATCCTGTGGGGGCCCTGATATTTGAAGAAGGTCTTACAGGAGGTTTTACATTGATTTTTAAGGCATTAACATCGGAATACTAACCTCTATAAACGGTAGAAAAGAAAAACAATCCAAAACAATCCACCTTGTTTTCAGGGCTATTTCAAACTAGCAGTGGTGTGATTCGAACGATGATGGACGCGACGCTGACCAATCAGACGTCCGGGATATTTCAATTCTCGTGTTGTCGATGGTTATTGGTCAGATCTGTGTTGTAGGCGGGGCCTCCGTGGACGTTCTCTTCTTAATGGCTCCAGCGCGTTTTCCCCGATAGTCTCACACTGGATTAACCACCTACAGCAGGACTAACAATGGAAGTTACGGCGCGTCGGGTTTAACTTTCTCAACGTTCACAGACGCGGTTCTTTCACACGAGCTTTGCTTGAAAACAAAGGGAGAATATCTCTTAATTAATTGGACAGGGATTCGTACGGTTTAACGGTTTCTTTTTGTTGTTGTGGAGATTTTTTCACGTCACCACACTGCTCGGGTTTTCTCGGTAAGTTGCTGTTCAATAAAATACCGTTTTATTTACCACAGGGCAGTGGCCTGTCAACGGCTACTTTCATTTGACTTTTATCTAACGGCGATATGAGCTGAGCTGCAGCATACGAAAGTAGTTACTAACAACTCAGGGCTTTAACGCTACTTTAATGTGTTCACGCCTGCTGTAATGTTCTCCATTGAAGCCCTCAGCCCTCAGTGATTACCCTATCGCCCCGTGTTAGCACTTTAAGGTGGATAAAACCGTCTGTAGGTGAGATAAGTGTGTTCAGGTGCTTGCTTTGATTACAGTTGTTTTCTCTCTGCGCTGTTTTCCTACTCACATTAATTTCCCACACAGATGAGTCAGGCAGTGGTGTTCAGAGGGAAGGGCCGAATGTAGTTAGACTGGGGTTTTTTTGTTTTTGACTTTTCCTTCTTATTTTCCCGTTTGATTTCCATTTATCACGCCAGTGTTTTTCATATTTATCTTTCCACCAATATCACCACTCAACTGAAACAAGAAACCCTTGAATGCTGGACTCTAAGCTGATTGTTTTGTGTTTTTCTCTGTCTCCTGAATGTTGTTGGACTTGTTCAACCATAAAGATTGATGAGCGTGACCTCACTGGCCCAAGTGCTTTGTGGTGAAATGGCTAGGAAGTGCTCTATGAAGGAGTTGGTTAATAATTGACTATAAACCAATAGGAAAGGTGTGGTTCATGCTCGAGAAAAATGGACACACATTTAAGGACCTTGTTTTCCCACAGACTATTTTGGTCTCTAATGTACCACATGAGTCTACACTTTGTTTGAATATTGTTATCAAATGGAACATAATGCTCCTGATATCCTGATAATAATGTGGACATTATGGGGTTTACATATTTATTTTGTAATTGAACAATAACAGACTGTAATTGCCTCCAATACTTTATTTGCCCATTTTCATCCTACTTCAAAGACCAGGACCACCACAGAGCAGGTGTTATTTGGAAGGTGGATCAGACACGTCAGTGCTGCTGGAGTTTTTCTACACTGTCCACTTTGTATCTCAGCCACTGCACACTTGATCACCCTCTAGGATGCTGCCCATCTGAAGCTGTTGAGTGGATATTTTTGATAACGTACCACCACCACGTCAGTGTCACTGCAGCACTGAGAAAGATTCACCACCCGAATCGTACCTCCTCTGTGGTCCAGACACTTAAGAAAAGGTGAAGGGGAGCTAACTAAGTCTGTAAAGCAACTGTACGATTTACGAGTTAAAAAAACAACAGCAACGATCTCTTTCCTCTTCCCCAATGAAGTCAATCAGCCAAGAAATTATTGGAATTTTTTGCAATCAAGCATTTAACCTTATACTAAAGTTCCTAAATGCTAATCCTACGTTTTGACAGTGCTCATAAAAACATGAACAATAGTCTGTTTGCTCGATTGGTTTCCTGTTTTGGACACAGTTAATGCTGTGTATATAAATGTTATGCGCCAATGAGGAACATGTTTGAATGCAGCCAACGCTGGGGTTTTTCCTGCGGTGTAAGCAGTGTTGTGGCTCAATTTGATTTGATTAAAAAGTCCTTTCCTTCTTTAGAAACATCTTTAGCCAGAGGGCTTGACATTCATATCCCACTGAACAGTTCATCCCAGTCCAGGAGATCAGTAGACCAGAGAGAACTGCCATTAAAGCCACATGGCCAGGAGGACTTTGCTCTAATCCCATAACAGTGTTAAGAGAGTTAAGTGCATATATAGGACCGAGAGAGGCCTTTAAGGCAACATGAGAGCGAAACTGGAAAGTGCCAGACAGTCTTCCGGTGTGTATTGACAGATGCTGATTTCACCCTTAGGACCAGAATGCCCCAGACGACTCCATTCGCAGCCAAGTGCATTCCCAACCCATACGGCAGTGGTCACTCTCACTACAAACCAGTGGAGGAGAGCTATGGCGGTCTCCTCTATCATGACAACAACCTTGTCTCGGGATCACTCGAAGCTCTTATACAGCACCTTGTCCCTACAGTGGACTATTACCCTGATGTAAGTGGGTGGACTTCCATGGAAATTCTATTAATAAACTTCCGCAGCTTAAGGGAATGTGTTTAACACTCTTTATCTTCTCTTTATTTCAGAGGTCTTATATCTTCACCTTCCTCTTGAGCTCTCGTCTCTTCCTGCATCCGTTTGAGCTCATGTCCAGAGTGTGTTATTTGTGCGTGGAGCACCACAGAGTCGGCGACCCACAGATTGATAAAGTATGTGTTATAAATACAGCTGTTTCATTACAGTATTGTTGTAATGTAGTGAATACACTGTGATTTTAATATGTTACACAGTAATATACTCACAAAGACAAGCCCACATTTTAAAGGAAGAAGAAACATTTGTTATTTGGTGTTTAAATGCGTATTCCAGGGTATTGTGTTATGGATGTTTTCTTTTTAAGAGTGTAGCTTCAAAGAAGTTCAATAATTCAGCAATGTTACTGCTTTAAAGTCCATCCATCCATCCATTATCTGTAACGCCAGTCCTTCAAAGGGCAACACACACTCTCACACATTCACTCACACACACTCACACCTACGGACACTTTTGAGACACCAATCCACCTAGAAACGTGTGTTTTTGGACTGTGGAAGGAAACCGGAGCACCCGGAGGAAACCCACGCGGACACAGAGAGAACACACCACACTCCTCACAGACAGTCACCCGGAGGAAACCCACGCGGACACAGAGAGAACACACCACACTCCTCACAGACAGTCACCCGGAGGAAACCCACGCGGACACAGAGAGAACACACCACACTCCTCACAGACAGTCACCCGGAGGAAACCCACGCAGACACAGGGAGAACACACCACACTCCTCACAGACAGTCACCCGGAGGAAACCCACGCAGACACAGAGAGAACACACCACACTCCTCACAGACAGTCACCCGGAGGAAACCCACGCAGACACAGAGAGAACACACCACACTCCTCACAGACAGTCACCCGGAGGAAACCCACGCAGACACAGGGAGAACACACCACACTCCTCACCGACAGTCACCCGGAGGAAACCCACGCAGACACAGGGAGAACACACCACACTCCTCACAGACAGTCACCCGGAGGAAACCCACGCAGACACAGAGAGAACACACCACACTCCTCACAGACAGTCACCCGGAGGAAACCCACGCAGACACAGGGAGAACACACCACACTCCTCACCGACAGTCACCCGGAGGAAACCCACGCACACACAGGGAGAACACACCACACTCCTCACCGACAGTCACCCGGAGCAGGAATTGAACCCACAACCTCCTTTAAAGTCTCTACAATTAATATTGTAATGATAGGCTTATTGTTCTGGGTGTTGATACAGTACACAAAAAAGGGATCTGTATTATACCAAGAAAATTATACATATGTAAGTTGCATTTCAGACATTGTTTTATGCTTTGTTTTTATCTGCTGTCATTTAGTTTGTCAGCTTCCTTTCCGAAAAACAAATAAATAAAATTCAAATATCATGCCAAAAAATGTCAAAATATTTATATCATTTCGAAAATTTCCTCTTCCTTTCAACAGAAAAGGATCCGTGACATCGCTCCGAAAATCGTGCAGTTGTTGACGGAGTGGACAGAAACGTTCCCATACGACTTCAGGGATGAGAGAATGATGCGCAGCCTGAAGGAGATGACCCACCGCTTGGCCTTTGGAGATGAGGTCAGCAGCCTCCCCTCCCTGTGTTCTGTATTGACTGACCAGTGGGGATGATGTCATCCCTCTGATACTATCACTGATCGTCACCAGAGCAGATGACATCATTGCCTTTTCATTCTGATTTCTCACATGGATTCAAGGTCTCCCTTTGACCCGTCGCTAGGCGACATACTGTACCAGCCAATCAGGAGCCTGTGTGATCGCGCGTTAGAGTCCAACATTCTTCACGTTTCTCTGAATGCGCTACGGTACTCAAGGCTGCTGCATGGACAGAGATGTAAAGAGATTACGGCAGTGTGCTTTTTATAATTCAGGGACTCTGAGTGCAGCCTTCACTTCTGTAGACTGCTGGTGTCCACAGGCGAGAATGAAGAAAAAAACAACACACATGGGCACTTGATTTTCTCCTTGTTGTTAACATTAAACTGAGTGGAAGGCTATATTTTTAATAGTTTCCCTGCTCTAACCCAAGTATTGGTTGATAGTTATTCACCAGTTTGTTCTGGACACACTGCAGGGCTTATCCCCATCACAGAATGTAACAGAACAGCTCATGTGTCCAGAACTTTGTGGAACATCTGCTCATCTACTGTTTTTTTTAATTCAGGCTTATTTATGTAGAGCTTGTTCCCCTTTTCTGTTGAGATGTCTGCTAGATGTTGGCACATTGCTGTGAACGTTTGATTGCGTTTGTTCACATAAACCCGAGTGTGGTCAGGTACTGATGTCGAATGATGAGGTAATAATGTTGTTTGTAAATAACAAAAGCCATTCTAAATCACACCTTACCTCACTCAGAAGAACGCCATTGTGCTGCTCCACAGCCCACTGCTTGGGGCTTTTTGTGTTTAGCTGACTCTTGGCATTGAGCGCTGTGATTTTTATCCTGCTCCAGCTTGTCCCATGCATGGTTTATGTGGAGATTATCCGAGCTGTGCTTAGTTGAATGCCAGGTAAAAGCACACACGAAGTAGCTGAAGTCATTCGACTCAGGACGTGGTTTAGTTGGAAGGCTTGTGTTTTGTGTATGTTGTGCAATGCTTTTTTTTTTTTGGTGAGGATTAGAGCTCATTTCCCCATCAGTCTGTGCTATGTGTTTTGCTCATTTGTTTGCTCTTGCGGTTTCAGCTTTCCTCTGGTCCAAGGCCTCAGCAGGCTTGGACATGTCAGTGTAAAGACTGTGAGTGAGCTTGAATTAAAACGATTAGGACTGACTTCTTATTTCTCTTCTCCTGATGTTGAGCAGCTGTCCCGGAGGGCCATGCAGAGGCTCATCCAGCGGCTCTTACGCAAGCTGACCATCCTGGGACAGTACGAGGAGTCGTTAGTGACGTCCAGCTCGGCGGTGGCGGCGGCAGTGGAGAAGGCGGGAGGTCTGAAGGCCAAACAGCACGTCGTCCGCAGGGAGGAGTGTGTGCTGAACCTGTGTGATGACCCCTTCATCCTCGCCCAGCAGCTCACTCATATTGAGATGGTGAGTGGGGAGGAACTCATTTGTCGGTCAGCCTTTGCACTGTGGAGTACACTGTCATAATGCTTTTTTCCAGTAGCTGGGCTGTGTTGTGTTTAGCCTTGCCTCTTTTCTATCTGTGTGGAATAGTGTTGTGTTCATCCATAACCTGATTGGCGTCTCATGTTCCACTGCAGGAGAGGCTCAGTTACATTGGCCCTGAGGAGTTTGTCCAAGCTTTTGCACAGAAAAGACCCTCTGACAACCACAAGGTGAGCTTTTCACACAGCGCCTCTGACCATGGATTATGTAAGTGACCACTAAATGGGTTGGGAATGACTCATGAACTAAATGATTTTTACATGACATAAGGCCATAAGACCCGCCAACTAAATGTGGGAGGGAAACAAACCCCAGTAGATGTGCTCCAATCGTTTGTCATTATTTATGAAACTAGGGCAAGGGCTGTTTTTTTTTTTTTTTTTTTTTTTTTTCTTAAGCAACTTGACATGGAAATATTTTATCCACAGAGTTTCTTCGGCAAGAGAAGAGCGAGTAATCTTGAGGCGTATGTCGAATGGTTTAATCGGCTGAGTTACCTGGTGGCGACTGAAGTCTGCCTGGTGAGAGCACTCCTGGTCTGTTCTGAGAGCTAACTGTACAGAAGATGGAGATTTATACTACAGCATGTTTTGACAACAAAAAATATTATTACATTTATCCCACTCCTGGCTTCAGAACTCTCCCCTGCTGGTATTAACACTGTGCTGCCCTCTGGTGGCTGTTTGTGACTTTTAGCCAGTAAAGAAGAAACACAGAGCTCGGGTTTTGGAGTTTTTCATCGATGTGGCGCGGGAATGCTTCAACATTGGCAACTTCAACTCTCTGATGGCCATTATAAGTGAGTTCTTGTGTGGGTTTTTTTTTTTCCTCCTTCTTATTAAATACAGAGGTAGTGTCGCAGTCACACAGCTCCAAGGACCTGGAGGTTGTGGGTTCGTTTCCCGCTCCGGGTGACTGTCTGTGAGGAGTGTGGTGTGTTCTCCCTGTGTCTGCGTGGGTTTCCTCCGGGTGACTGTCTGTGAGGAGTGTGGTGTGTTCTCCCTGTGTCTGCGTGGGTTTCCTCCAGGTGACTGTTTGTGAGGAGTGTGGTGTGTTCTCCCTGTGTCTGTGTGGGTTTCCTCCGGGTGACTGTCTGTGAGGAGTGTGGTGTGTTCTCCCTGTGTCTGTGTGGGTTTCCTCCGGGTGACTGTCTGTGAGGAGTGTGGTGTGTTCTCCCTGTGTCTGCGTGGGTTTCCTCCCACAGTCCAAAAACACACGTTGGTAGGTGGCTTGGCGACTCAAAAGTGTCCGTAGGTGTGAGTGTGTGTGTTCTCCCTGTGAAGGACTGGCGCCCCCTCCAGGGTGTATTTCTGCCTTGCGCCCAATGATTCCAGGTAGGCTCTGGACCCACCGCAACCCTGAATTGAATAAGGGTTACAGATAATGAATGAATGAAATGTTCATCATATTATGGGGTGGGCTTGCCAAGCTATGTATTGACTTTAAATCATTTGCTGTTTTTCATTTTATTCATATCCAGCATTGAGATTTTCAGCAAGGCTTTAAAAATATTAAATCACAAATAATCCATGTCATAAATTTGTTATTTAATTAAAAATTCTGTTGTGAATTCATCCGACAGCTGGGATGAACATGAACCCTGTGTCCAGGCTGAAGAAAACCTGGGGCAAAGTCAACACGGACAAGTTTGAAATCTTGGAGGTGTGTATAAATGAAGCAGAACGAGAAAGGCTCACGTTAAAGGGCTGGAATATAATGGTTCAAAAGTTTTGAAAGAAAAACTTAATGTTCTTTTGTATTTATAGCATCAAATGGACCCCTCCAACAACTTCTACAACTACCGCACTGCACTGAGAGGAGCTACACAGAGGTCTGCCACAGCTCACACCACTAGAGAGAAGGTACTTCAACCCTGTCTCACACACTTACACACGTTCATGCATGGAGACAGCTGCAGTTATTCAGCGTGTGAGGTCATGAAATCAAACCATTTATATTAACTGATCAGCCACAACATTAAAACCACTGATTGTTGACGTGTATAAGATTGATTATGTCATTACCTGTCACAGGTTGGGATATATTAGGCAGCAGGTTCTTGTCTTATCGGTCTAGCTTTTATTTTGAAAAATAAAAAAAATAAAAATACAAGACAGTCATTCAGAACAGTTAAAATATAATACAGAACAAAATGTAGAAAATGGACCTTTTAAAAAGGGAAATACTTTACCGTTTTGTGAAAGTCTGAGCAGTCACATGTTAATTTTAACCCTGTCTCCTTCCTCAGATCGTTATTCCCTTCTTCAGTTTGTTCATTAAGGACCTTTACTTCCTTAATGAGGGCTGTGCTAGCCGACTGCCCAATGGCCACATCAACTTCGAGGTGAGTTTGTTTTGCAGAAAAGTTTAGATGCCTGTATTTATTGCATCTGAGGTGTTGATGAGCTTGGCACAGAACGCCATGTTAGTGACGTTATGAATTTATAGCTGTTGTCCAGTTTCCATAGCAACTGAACTGTTTTTGTTTGGTGTTTTTTTTTTTTTTTTTTTTTTTTTTTTTGGCAACAGAAATTCTGGGAGCTGGCCAAGCAAGTGAGCGAGTTCCTTTCATGGAGGCAGGTGATCTGTCCGTTTGAGAGGGACAGGAAAACTCTGCAGTATCTCATCAGCGTCTCCGTCTTCACGGAAGAAGGTGTGTGTGTGTCCCCTGAAATTAACAATAATGAACAGTTTTCATTAACACTACGACGACACAGTGCAAAACTGTTCAGGAACAATTATAATTTTGGGTCTGTACTTCTGCTGACACGAGATTTGATTTCCAGCATATATATATATATAAAATCAGTCTTTCCCCTAATTCCGGCCACTGCCGTATATGGTGCAATTCCGCTCTCTCTCTTCGCCAATCGCATTGGGTAAAACAATAAAACATAGGTTCAAGCCTTACTAGGGCATTTAAACACCTGTGTTGCAAGAAATCACACATCTAAACAATATTTAAGTATCTCTAACAGTGTTGTAATTCTTTGTGTGCAAAACTGCATGTGGAACATAACACATTTCCATTTCGCGACGGATATTTACCTCAGTGTAAAAGTTAGCTTAGCGGTTAGCTTCCTTTTCTCTGAGGGGAAAATCTACCGCCATTTTAATCCTTACATGTAGAGTACGGATACCAACACAGGACAAACGTAATCTCATTGTCAACCTCTCAAAACCACTGAATGTGGTAGAAACGGTGTCGTTTGACTGTCACAAGCAGGGGAGGTGGCCAAAGTTAGCGGGCGCTAGTAATCTTAGCAGTATTGGCACCTACTTAAACAAAAGCGTTTTTATCTAAAAACATATTTCCTTTCAAAGTCAAGCAAGTCTTGAACATTAATCTACACACATTTGACTCCTGAAAAATGTTGATTTGAGTGAGTAAAGCACTTCTATTTATTTACAGTTAGCTAAGATTTCCAATATTGTAATTAAAGTGGCAGGAACTTAGGGTACTTACGCTACATGGGTAACACTTCACAATAAGGGCACATAGTTCCTGATACTTAAAATGATACGTAAAAGGCCTACAAAATTGTTAGGTAATATCCAAATGAACCATTAAATGATGATAGTAAATAAGAACAAGCATTAACAAGCATTCTTTTAGGATTTTAGAAAATCCTAAAATAATATTTGTTCTTGTTTCTATCACACCTTAATTGTTGTGACTTTACTTAATCCTTTAGTTATGCTTATTAATGTCTAATTACATAACACTCTCTTACGTACTGTTAGTTGACTGTTTCTATCTAGTCCCACACCAACACTAAACACTGCCACAAAGCTCGAGACTGCTTTTTCAGATTCTCTCTCTCTCTCTAATGGTTCTGACCAACACGTGTTCTGATCCTTTCAGAGCTACAGCTGGCCTCCTACGAGACCGAAGGTCCAGAGAACAACCTGGAGAGAGACACTCGTCGTTCGCTCAGGTAACAAGCCTTACAGCTGTTCTATGATTTAAAAAAAAAAAAAGGGTTGGTACATTTTTAAACCGCTTTAATTAGCTCAGCACTAGGGTACACATCATATATTTGGTACTAAATGTTTTAGAAATAGGAAAATCATTTGTAGTATTAAAAAAATTCAGAAGTACAGATAAGAATGAATTTCTCTCTAAGTTTTGTTACAGTGCAACATTCAATTTGACATTTTTAAACCAACATTTCTTATTTGCAGACCATCCTGAGTGTTTTCTTCTTGTTTTTTCTGTATTTGCAGGTCGTCTCTCAGCAGGATGTAATTACAATGCACCAGTTTTGAGTGAATGAACTGTATACATTTTTGGAGATGTACATCATCCCTGGGTGAACTCTCTGTAAACTGAAAGACTGCACACTGATGCACGAGCTGCACACTGAAGACAGACTTTTGTATAAATATTTCTGTATGATTTTCTTCCCTGTTGAAGGATACGAGACTGGATTCTCATCACAACGTCCTCATTACGTTCAAGTAAACCTGCTCATCTTGTACCTCATGTAAAATGATTTGAATAAGCTTCATCTTATGTATCGTAAGCATTTGTTTTCCTGGATGAACGAAGAGTGTGTCGCTGGCTGACCTCTCCCATTGCTGAGTGTGAGCTTACACGTGTTCTTTTTTTATTATTGTACTTGCAAAGTGTATTTCTAGTTTTGTGTGTGACAGTATCATGTAAATGTTTTGTATGTTCTTGGTGACCTGACGTTTGTTTATGGTAAAAACATTGCCTTATAAAGAAATTTTAACATAACCAAGACTAAGGCTCTTGTTTGTATAATGTTCAATTCATTATAATCCTTACTGTTCTACGTTTAGTGACCCTTTAGCTCCACCTAGTGTCCAAAATGTATTCCATTGAACACATAATTTGAAGCTATGCTATGCTAATGCTAATGCTACACACGCAGTGAGGCAAAGAACCTAAGACTCACAATGAATGTGATGTGATTTGAGGCAGGCTTCATGGATTATTAAAGTCTCCCAAAGAACATCCCTTTATTTATATTATAGTTGGACAACATATTAAGGTGCTGATTAAAAAAATGTCTATTAATCGCTTTTCAAACATAGATAGACGAAATGCATGTCGAAAAAGGTTATTTGAACAGAAACTCAATAGGATTTGAGTTAAATGTGTTATACTGTATAAACCCATGCACAATGTACATTTTGTACCCTATAAAAAAGTTACAAAACATTTAAAAATCCAATAACAGCTGGTAACTACACATCTCTCACATTCATATTAGCCGCTGGATAATTAGCCTTAAAGGGCCTGTGGTTAATAAGTTTAAGCCACAGACAACATGGTAATCATTTCACGTAATATAGTATGGCTTTAAGGTAGTGTTTAAATTTTTTTTCCGAGACCAGGATTCTAACTCTATAAATATTTCAGGTTCTTCAGAGTTTCTCCATTGTGAAGCATTTAAATGCAACCCGTCTGAGTGATAAAATGATGTAATGTTGATACATTTATGATATTTCTCATTGGGTGTGTGAGCTCATGTGGCGTGAGAGGTGATGGCGCTCTCTAAAGCCTTCGTCACAGATGGGACACTTCAGCTTCTCCTCTGTGTGTCCCCTCAGTTGTCCTGCTGATCTTTTGTGGTGGGATCTCATGTGCTGCACCAGGTCTGATGTTGTGTGGAAGGTGATGCTGCATTTAGCGCACCAGTTCTGAGCAGACAGGCCCAGGGGAGAGAGCGCAGCGGGTAGGAGGGACCACTCTGTGTTAATCTGGGTCTGAGGGGACTTTGGGATCTTAGACCAGGGCTTTGATGAAAAGACAAGGGTTTGTTGTTTGAGGAGACTTTTGTTGAAGAGGGTAGAGGAATAGTGAGGAATAGTTGTTTTGGCAGTGAGCATGCTGGGAAATGTAGTTGAGTCCAAAGTAAGAGCAATTCCAGGGCTAAATATGGCTCTGTTGGTCAGATTAGAAATTTGGGGGATGGAGTGTGAAGGCTGCTCCTCTAGGTCAGAAGAAGTGGTAGCTGACAGTGATCCTCTGGCATGAGACTTATAATGGGGTCCTGTTTGATTTCTATTGGCTTTAGAGTTCACATCTATAAGGCTGGCATTGCAGTTGTCTTGGCAACTTGTTGCCCAGCGCAAAGAATGTCCACCTTCATTGCTAATGCTGGTCTCGTCTCTGCCGGACTGAGTGCTGGAGACAGAGGACAGCTTTCTTTTCACTAATGGTGCACACAGTCTTTTTAATGGAGGATGAGCGTGCGACCCAGAAAATGGGCTCTCCTGACTTTCGCCTGACTCTGAGTCTACAGAGTGCCTCCTTTTAGCAACGCTGCCACTGCCACTGTCCCTTAAAGTACTTGTAATGTTCTCCAGGTTTCTGGACAAAGCTTGGAATTCCATAGGAGCTTTGGAAGAGTTGGATTTGCTGTTGCAGGAGCTCCTTAGTCTTTCACTGCAGAGGAATCTCTGATGAGCCCGTGCAGGGAATTCAGACAGAAAGCTCTGCTTGCAATAGGAGCATCTGTAACCTAAAAGGAAAGTGTACTTTTAAGTCAGACACAATACTGTCCAACCTTCATTCATTTTAATCGTCAAAAGTCCGGTGCAAGGATATTTAAGTACAAAGAAAGAAAACATAGCTACCTTTATGACCCTTCAGTGCAGGTGTAAGGCCCAGGAGCTTGGTCAGATCTTTGCTGTACCAGACCAGAAGCTCTGCCTCCTTGGAGATGTTCTGTAGGGCTCGATAAAACAGGTGACCATCCTTCACATAAGCCTCCAGGTTCTGTTCCTCAGTGTTTCGGGCTGACCGGACCAGCCACAGCCAAACCGGACCCACCACTGCAACACTGGGCGCTGAGGTGTCCACCTGTAATACATGGAAAGAGATATAAAATGAAAATGGCATGTCAAAAAGAACGAGGATGTCTTCACAGTGTTTATCAATATTATATTTATTAAATAAGAGTCCAGACTGACCTGGTACGCATAATTAGCTCCTGCCCGTCTGTCCGAGCACCTCAGAGCTATGAAGGTAATGCTGTCTCCCAGTGTGGCGTGCTGGGGGTCACATGGCCCAAAAACCGCCCCTGCTGCAACATCACAAGAGGTGTGAATACTCGCCAGGGTGTCAGTGATCATCATCCAGCCAAGTCTCAGGGCTCCGGGACCCTGCGGGATGGAAATATTGAATGGCAAAGTGTGTAGCACAGATCTGGTGATTTCCTTGAAGTCGGTCAGTTATTGTGAGGTTGAAACCACTGTATTGGACCACAGCTGGGCGCCACTGGCCTGTAAAGAAATCTCCAAACTCTAAAATTGGAATTCTGAGAGTATTTCAAAATAAAAGTTCACATTTTTCGATGTTAAATGTTTTTATCCTTATGCAAATAACGTCAGAACGAGCTGCATTCAATGTACGTCTTCAGGCTAAAACTTAAAATCTGAAATAAAACCGCTTACCATTATTTTTTATGTCCAGTGATTGGACCACAAATCCCTGCCCAGTGGATATATGTAGCTGCTAGAGATGCTGCTGCTGCTGCTGTTGATGATGATGATGATGATTCCTCTGAGATTACCACAACAGCCACTGCACCCAGGTTTTATCCTCCTCATTCCAGTGCTAAGCGTTGTCTTTTTATCCTCCCAAGTTCTAATAAACCAAGCCCCTTGTGTTAGGACTGGCTAATCGTGCCCACTGCGTTCTTATTGGCTTGTTGGAGAAAGGGTGGGGGAGAAAGAAGATACAGTATCAGCTTTGGTATGAAACCACATCCGTAGATTCTTTTGGGTCACTGCCCTTTCATGACCCTCCATCACTAATGGCCTCCCTGTTGGTCCTAAATGCGATCATTTGGCTCAAATGTCCAAGGCATTATTGAGGAGATTGGCTGGAGCTCAGTGCCACATTAATTACTGTCATATTCACACCAGCGCAGTATCTTAATTAACCATGACCTGCTCGCTGCCTTCAGGCCACAGCCTTTCATCCCACAGCACTCAAAGAAATTAGAGACCACAACACTAGTATTCTTCTATTGCCTGGAGATTACAGAGGATAATTTAACAACATACATTAATGCTTT
The DNA here is from genome assembly GCF_029633855.1 of Hoplias malabaricus. NCBI lineage: Eukaryota > Metazoa > Chordata > Actinopteri > Characiformes > Erythrinidae > Hoplias > Hoplias malabaricus. Next base: position 5,685,045 of record NC_089817.1, read on the forward strand.
TAAAATGATAATGCTTCCTCATACATCACTTCCTGTCGCATAAGTAATTGAACTTGCACCACTGCCTTTAAACAACCTAGAATACTCTTGTGCTCTTATTAGGAAATGTATGTTTATGGTGTTTCTCTCTATGGGAAAAAACAATGGTGAAAATACCCATTACCATATATTACGCTAAGGAAAAGCAAAGAAAGTCAAGAGGGCATCAACCGCAGAACAATGCCCAGATTCAGAGCTCTGTGGGTGAGTTGTATTGGCATTAAGAAGTGGGAAAGGCGTTTTTAAAAATAGCTGTTTCACCGTATAAGGCGTACGCTCAGCTTGCATTTTAAAAAAACTAGCAAAGCCTACAGATGGTTTACTGTCCTTTATTGTGAACTTTTAAGCTTTGTCTACAAGCTCTTAATGTTTAAAGGTCTAAATGTCATAGCTTTGGTTACAAAATCCCATTAAACATAATGATACATAGCAAACACACTCTGGTAATGCCTTTTACATTTAAGCTAGTACTAGCATGCTATTTCTAGCTAGCTGTCAATGCAGAAAACCAGGGTGACTCCTCAGTTAGGCACCATATATAATACAAATAAGAGTCCCTGGGTGAGACTTTCACTTGTAAAACCATTAGAGCTGTAAGTCTGGAAAAACTGACTGTCAAATTACAAAAAAAAAATTATAATAATATATCAGTGATACACAAAATAAATGGTTATCAAAATAAATGAACAATGCACTTTACAGCTTTGCATTTCGACCCAAACACAAGGCTGAAAGTACATTGTCGCAGACACAGTGTTTGTAACTCTTCTGAGTTCCACTTCCAGCTCAGAACAGGGAGGAGTGCAAACACCATTAGCTCTCAATCAAACACACTCCGTTTGCTGGACGCTGCAAATGTGGGCTTGGCTTATTTCAGGGTCTGTGTGTGTGTGTGTGTGTCCACTTTTATAGAATTCAGTTTTCTGAGAGGTCACTACAAGTGGTCAGTGCTCAAACAATAGGGTCTTCACTGCTCACACAATAAATATTTGGGACTGTAAGTTGTCCCTGGAGACTGTTGTGTGTTTGAGGGAACAGGGCTGTCAGAGTCTGCGCATGCGCATCGCGTCGAGGGCAGAGGAGCAAGTTCATTTGTTCAGCGCGGACAGCTCTGTCTCTCTCTCTCTGGATCTTAAAGCTGTACATTTGAAGAAACGGACTAATGCTGCTGTATGAAACACTGGACGCCGCGAGCTCGAGTTCTGTTTTAAAGAAAGCGCTGCGTCGCGAGGACTGAAAGCGCGTGTGTACGTGCGTGTATATATATGTAGATGTGTGCGCGCGCGTGCGGAGATGCGGCTGGTGCAGCTGTTGCTGATGGCGCTGTGTGCGCGGGGCACTGTGTGTGACGTAGAAGAGGGGTCCTGCAGTGGGGCGTTTGACCTGTACTTCGTGTTGGACAGGTGAGTGCCACTGTATCAGCTCCAGGGGCTTTTCTGCAGGGTGGGCTTTCATTCATAAAGCCACGCCCCCTCCCCCGGGGGGATTATGATGAAATGTGTTTGGACTGAAAGGGTCTCTCTGTTTCATTCCTATTCACAGACATAGTTAGACTTTACAGATGAGTTGTGTGTGCCATTATCTGTATATGATATTATTATGCTCCTTTTCTTTACGCAGTAAATAACTTCAATGGACTGAAAAGAATTTGCACATATCTCCCCCTGTCCCCCTCTGCTCTCCCCCTCTCATCAAATCTTAAAATTCTTCCCCTCTCTAGCGTGTGTCTATAATAAGAACACTTGAATGCAGTTGGACCTGCTGTTTTCAGGGAGATTTTCTTTTCAGGCCTAACACAGTGGGCTCCTGTTGCTCTTCAGAGCCTTTATAAGGACCTGTTTATTTCACAAAGTCATGAAAAACATTCCCTATCCTTCCAGGTCCGGCAGTGTGTCGGAAAACTGGATGGAGATATATGAATTTGTGGAGCAGTTAACCAATCGCTTTATAAGGTAAGAAGACTCACACATCTGGGCTTACACGTCCGAATCCGGAATGAAAAGTGAGGCTTGAGGGTTTAAATGGTGCTTCAGTAGTGGCCACAAGCACCAGCCCTGGGCAGGACTGACCACACGCTCAGTCGAGGGGCCAAGCAGACACTGTGAACATGTGCTGGGCTAAATATAAGCTTAATAGTGGCTTACTATCTTTAGAGAATTCGTGATGTTTGTGTTAGTGTAGACCCCGCTGTGTGACCTAGTTAACGTTGAATAGACCTGGAAGGAAATGCCTTAAACCTTCTGCAGTTATGGTAGTAATGTCGGAAACACCAGCCTGGATTGTTTTTATTATGATCTATAGAAAGACTAGGCTACGTCTGGTCGTACCGGAGCACAGATTGATGTACAGTTTGCAACACATGTTTTTAAATAAATGATAATTCATTATATATTTCCTATGTCATATTAACCCACACTGTGTGTAACTGTAAACACAGGCCCTGTGCTTCATGTTTTCTTTTTTATTCGTGAAGATTAATTAAAAATGAAACCCTGAAGGCCAGTTTCGTAGGCGCTAATCCCAGACTGAACTGCAGGAGGTGAAACCACACACAGTAAACAATCCATAAAGGTCAGGGATCCACACTACACTACACTGCCTTATTTACTGCAGCTTCACTGTAGTTACTGATTCATTTATAGTAGTTACTGATTAATCTGGAGGCAACAAGTAGGTTTGTTTGCCACATTCTCCCAGTCTTTGGGCTGCTCTAGTTTTCCTAGTGCCCAGTTTCCTCTCTGTCCCACTGGAGTATAAACAGGTTACATACATAGGCACAGTTTCGTTGTACATTGTGCAGAGACAGAACCATATTTACCTTAGAACTATATAGTGAAATGCCGTATTTATGCAAATAAATATTAAGTATAATAATAAATTAGGGCGGCACGGTGGCACAGCAGGTAGTGTCGCAGTCACACAGCTCCAGGGGCCTGAAGGTTGTGGGTTCGATTCCCGCTCCGGGTGACTGTCTGTGAGGAGTGTGGTGTGTTCTCCTTGTGTCTGCGTGGGTTTCCTCCGGGTGACTGTCTGTGTGGAGTGTGGTGTGTTCTCTCTGTGTCTGCGTGGGTTTCCTCCGGGTGACTGTCTGTGTGGAGTGTGGTGTGTTCTCTCTGTGTCTGCGTGGGTTTCCTCTGGGTGACTGTCTGTGAGGAGTGTGGTGTGTTCTCCCTGTGTCTGCGTGGGTTTCCTCCGGGTGACTGTGTGTGAGGAGTGTGGTGTGTTCTCTCTGTGTCTGCGTGGGTTTCCTCCGGGTGAATGTCTGTGAGGGGTGTGGTGTGTTCTCCCTGTGTCTTTGTGGGTTTCCTCCGGGTGACTGTCCGTGAGGAGTGTGGTGTGTTCCCCCTGTGTCTGCGTGGGTTTCCTCCGGGTGACTGTCCGTGAGGAGTGTGGTGTGTTCTCCCTGTGTCCGTGTGGGTTTCCTCCGGGTGACTGTCTGTGAGGAGTGTGGTGTGTTCTCCCTGTGTCTGCGTGGGTTTCCTCCGGGTGACTGTGTGTGAGGAGTGTGGTGTGTTCTCTCTGTGTCTGCGTGGGTTTCCTCCGGGTGAATGTCTGTGAGGGGTGTGGTGTGTTCTCCCTGTGTCTGCGTGGGTTTCCTCCGGGTGACTGTCCGTGAGGAGTGTGGTGTGTTCTCCCTGTGTCTGCGTGGGTTTCCTCCGGGTGACTGTCCATGAGGAGTGTGGTGTGTTCTCCCTGTGTCCGTGTGGGTTTCCTCCGGGTGACTGTCCGTGAGGAGTGTGGTGTGTTCTCCCTGTGTCTGCGTGGGTTTCCTCCGGGTGACTGTGTGTGAGGAGTGTGGTGTGTTCTCTCTGTGTCTGCGTGGGTTTCCTCCGGGTGACTGTCTGTGAGGAGTGTGGTGTGTTCTCCCTGTGTCTGCGTGGGTTTCATCCGGGTGACTGTCTGTGAGGAGTGTGGTGTGTTCTCCCTGTGTCTGCGTGGGTTTCCTCCGGGTGACTGTCTGTGAGGAGTGTGGTGTGTTCTCCCTGTGTCTGCGTGGGTTTCATCCGGGTGACTGTCTGTGAGGAGTGTGGTGTGTTCTCCCTGTGTCTGCGTGGGTTTCCTCCGGGTGCTCCGGTTTCCTCCCACAGTCCAAAAACACACGTTGGTAGGTGGATTGGTGACTCAAAAGTGTCCGTAGTTGTGAGTGAATGTGTGTGTGCGCGTGTCTGTGTGAAGGACTGGCGCTCCCTCCAGGGTGTATTCCTGCCTTGCGCCCAATGTTTCCAGGTAGGCTCTGGACCAACCGTGACCCTGAACTGGATAAGGGTTACAGATAATGAATGAATGAATGAATGAATAAATGAATAAATACAATAATTACAGTAACCACAATGTGCTCAGAAACGGTGCATATGAGATCATTTATCATATTAACTGCACAACAATGGGCTGATGATGATGATGATGAATTTCTTCTCGGCTCTTATCTGTTGCAGTCCAAAAATGCGAGTTTCCTGCATAGTGTTCTCCTCCAGGGCAGAAGTGATCCTACCCCTCACTGGAGACAGGTGCGTTGGGCTTTTTTCAGATATTACAAACAAGTAGAACAATCCAGGGGCCCTCAGCTGTAGATGTGTCCCACCCAGCACTAATGTAAACTCTGTAGACTCTGCTGGGCAGTAGATTTCCGGAGCCAGACTGATTTAATTACACCGCACATTGTGTTCCTCGGGGGGGAGTAATGTATACTAGTGGGTCTGGCAACCTCCAGCGGCAGCAGATCTGCAGTCTTCGTGAAGGAGATATTTTGCAGATTTGGAATGTAGATATTTCAGCACTGATAAGCCTGTTGCAATTACTTTTTAACTTGTACAGTTTGTGTGTGTGTGTGTGTGTGTATGCAAGGCCATCTATTGATGTGGGTTTAGAGCGTTTGCGGAAGATTAAACCTGCTGGTGAAACCTACATGCATGAGGGTATTATAAAGGTACATTTAATGTTTACTTACAAATTTGATGCTTAAAAAATGCTTAAGAGCTTGTTACATAGTGTGTGTTCTCAAATACATAATTGACCTGAAATTGACATGTAGTGAATGTTTCATTACAAACAGACGAATAGAAACGATCCAAATAAAATTATCATTGAAATAAAACCTTTGAACATTAACTTCTACTAAATACAACAGTGTTTTTTGCTTTCTCCTGTAAAGTTTATGTGCAACTTTTTCAGGCCATAGACCAAATGAAAGCTCAAGTCACAAGGGCATCGAGCATTGTTATTGCACTGACTGATGGGAAATTGGAGGTCTTCCCTCATGACCTCGCAGTGAAACAGGTACAAACACCACAGTAGAACAGTGTACAGGTCCAACACGGGAGGGACACTTTAAAGAGCCCATACTTTATAGGTTTCTTTTGGATTTACATAAATCTGGCTGATATTTAAATGATTGTGTTTTGATTGGTGCATTGTGCCTCATATTATAAAGACACAAGTAGTAACTCATTTGAAGCATGGAGCATTTAAGTGCTACTTAGTGAGGTACCAGCCTTTCATGAGGTTTCACGACATGCTTCACACCTTCATTTTAATCATCTTCAAGTCCTCAGGGTGAGTTATACATTTCATTTACTCCTATGGAGAAGTGTGGATGCTTTGGAAGGTGTAGGTGACGCATATGATTCCCAACAGAGTCATAAAGAGCACCACATTTATTTCCCACATCTTCTGCTAGAACATCTACTGGACGTTTCTGTGTCATCACAACCATGATGAATTTAAAAGAGGCTGTATCCGCGGAGGACACAGCTTTAATAACAGTGTATCAAACATTATTAGTTCAACACAGAAAAGGAATCTCCCTTCGTATGATATGAGTCCTTTATTGTTTTCCCTCTTTTACCACACTTCAGATCATTTAAGCTCTTTATTAAAGTTGGGATATTAGAGCTGGTTAATAGCTTTAGCTGTGGTTTGACTCTTCATCTCGTATCTCTGTCATCTGTGGAGTATTATAGCTATGTGTGTGTGTGTGTGTCTGTGTGTGAGTGCAGGCTGACATAGCAAGACAGTATGGAGCCCGGGTTTACTGTGTGGGGGTGAAGGATTTTGATGCACAGCAAGTACGTGACACACATTGACTTTTAAAGCTTCTCTCTTCCCTCATGCACTGGTAAAGGACTATATATGTGTCCAGTGACACAAACAGACTGTGTTTTCTGCAACATAGTGATATATATTTTGTTTTTGAATGTAGTATTAAAGCACTGGATACTGTTTAAAAGAACATAAGTATTAAAAAAATGCCAAGTTTAGTCCCATTACTTTGCTTATTTATACAGTTCCTTTACGAGGGGAAAAGCCAAGTCTGTCTTAATGACAGGGTCCATATTAGGGAGCACAAGAGCTCAGGAAATTGGGCTGTTTGTGAAAGCAGCAGCTATTAGTGGTTACTGTACTCTACTATTTTTGCTTGTTTGTGTTTTGTTTTCCAGCTCGCTGACATTGCAGACAGCAAGGATCAGGTGTTTCCTGTCCTGGACGGCTTCCAGGCCCTCAAGTCTATTGTGAATTCTGTAAGACCAAGGCACTTTCATAGTAGAATGAGTAAAATTTATGCTGAATGAATGCGCATCCTGGAATCCAATATTTATTGTTATTTGCAGATTTTAAAGAAGTCGTGTATAGAGGTTTTCAATGTGGAGCCCTCCAGCATTTGTGTGAATGGTATGTTGTGCTGGAAACTGACTGTGGATAATACGAACTCTAATTTGGCTTGTTGCAGTCTATCAGCACTTGCTCTTTTCTGTTTCAGAATCTTTCAACATTGTTCTAAGGGGCAGGGGCTTCACTCAGGGACGGAGCTCAGAGGGTGTGGTTTGCACATTTTCTGTCAATCAAGAAGACACTTACAGTAAGATTTAAACAGCGTTAATCATTCAAACGTGAAGCATACAGTTGTTATAAAGCAGCTTTAACCGTTTATAAAAACTTTGGCTGTGAGGACGTTCTTACTATAAATCTCTAATTTAACTTAGTTCACTGCAATTTGGTTCCAGTGGGAGGAAGCAAGAAAGACCACTATCGTGTCATTATGTCCAAACAAACAGGATCTCAGAATATGTCCAGCCTCAAATAAAAGCAGCTCTTGACCTAGTTTGTCTAAAGACTGCTTAAAATTAGAGAGGGAGGCCCAAATGCTGTAATTTAAAATTTCAGGTTTATTTAATTTTAAGATATTTATGTTTACTGTGGCGGAACGGTGGTGCAGCAGGGAGTGTCGCAGTCACACAGCTCCAGGGACCTGGAGGTTGTGGGTTCGAGTCCCGCTACGGGTGACTGTCTGTGAGGAGTGTGGTGTGTTCTCCCTGTGTCTGCGTGGGTTTCCTCCGGGTGACTGTCTGTGAGGAGTGTGGTGTGTTCTCTCTGTGTCCGCGTGGGTTTCCTCCGGGTGACTGTCTGTGGGGAGTGTGGTGTGTTCTCCCTGTGTCTGCGTGGGTTTCCTCCGGGTGACTGTCTGTGAGGAGTGTGGTGTGTTCTCCCTGTGTCTGCGTGGGTTTCCTCCGGGTGACTGTCTGTGAGGAGTGTGGTGTGTTCTCCCTGTGTCCGCGTGGGTTTCCTCCGGGTGCTCACATTTCCTCCCACAGTCCAAAAACACACGTTGGTAGGTGGATTGGTGACTCAAAATTGTCCGTAGGTGTGAGTGTGTGTTGCCCTGTGAAGGACTGGCGCCCCCTCCAGGGTATATTCCCGCCTTGCGCCCAATGATTCCAGGTAGGCTCTGGACCCACCGCGACCCTGAACTGGATAAGGGTTACAGATAATGAATGAATGTTTACTGTGAAACACTGTTACAGTTTCAAAACATTTCTGTTCATTTCCTAAACCCTGCAGTCCATATATAGAGATTCATATTAATATGATGATACAATAAATAATGCTTGATATATTGATTTATATCAGATGTTTTAATGTGGTGCTGTTCATGGCTGTCAGGCAGCAAGACGATCAAAGCAATCATCCAAAGGATCTATACATGAGAAAGGAATGTTTGAAGTTTATTTTTGAACAGCAGATGAGCAGATGGCAGTCACTGGCTTTGACATAAATGCAGCTCTTTCAGTTCTAAGGGCTAAAGCACAATCATGTACAGAGGAATTATAACATCTGGGAATGTATACATTGCTATAATATATATATATATATATTTCTGTAAAACAGTAGTAACTATAACGTGACTATTTTGGAAAACTCAGCCTCCTGGAAACTGGCCTGGGCTCCATCACAGTGTTTAGAAAAGTTAATGGTGTCCCATTATTAAATGAAAGTACTGTGCTGGAGTGTGTTTGGCAGTGTCCAGTGATCTTACGCTGCCGTTTCTTCCTCTCAGCGGAGAAGCCCTCCATTGTGAAGGATGACTATGTGCTGTGTCCAGCTCCAGTGCTGACCGAAGTTGGACAGTGAGTGGCATTCTTTCTGCTGCTGTTTTAGAACACAGGCTGGACATTAATAGAGCTACAGCTGTTAGGAACTAGTGCACAAACACATTGAGAGTCATTACGAGTTCCTCTTGAATTCTGTTTGGGTTTCTGTTGTATTCATGAGATCATGATAAGGATTGAGCTCCTTCAAAAACAAAGGCTAGAGTGGAGGCAAGAGCCCATGTGTGTGTGTGTGTGTGTGAGACAGAGTGTGTGTGTTACGTCAGAGCATTTCTGTTTGCCACGGTACAGTGCCTGACCTTTAAAAACCCTGCCTGAGTGACCCAGTTAAACCAGTCTATTTTTATTATTCCATCTTTTTCTTTCCCAGCTTTTTAAACACTTTATGGAATCCATTTTTCAATGTGACCCTTTTGTGTTAATGAAAGAACTATTGAAGCTCACTAATTTCCTTTTGGGGCGAGATTATTTTTAACAGATGAAGTAATAAGAGATCATGCAAATTTAATTGAAGCATATGTTATCAAGTTTTAAACGTTTAGACCAGGGGTCGGCAACCCGCGGCTCTTTGATCCCTCTGATGCGGCTCAGCTTTTGAAAAAAATTAATGAGTATTTCATTAAAATGTATTTTATTTTGGTTCGTTCATTTTCTAAATGTAATTCTATGAAGGTTATGGCGATCTTGTAACATCTAAAATATTTTAATATTTAAAATATTTCGTCGCTCTTAAAACACGTCACAACTTCCAACGTCAACCGTCAGTGTGCGGTTTCTGGAACTTTCTGACCGCTGACTGCACGGCGCCAGTAAAATAATGACGGCACACAGAGAGAGGACAGCGTTGTTGTTTGCTGTCAGTGGATAATTTAAGTTCGGCGCTTTTTTCCCTTACTACAAGGACTCAAATAGACATTGAGTATTTTACTTAACCGTCAACACAACGTCTTTTTTCAGAGTTAAATATGTTTTGTTGCATGGAGAAATGTTATTTCATTTTCTCTGCAGTCGTTCATTGATTTCATAAATGTAACACAGTATAGTTTGTTTATACATAACACAAAGGTAAAAAAAAACTGTTATGCGCAGTGTTATTTCATTTAAAATTTCAAAAGGGTTTTGTGGCTCCCAGTGTTTTCTTTACTGTGTGAAATGGGTCCAAATGGCTCTTTGAGCGGTAAAGGTTGTCGACCCCTGGTTTAGACCAATCAAAAGCAACCAAACATTGTGCTGTGTACACAACCATAACCCCAACTACATTAGTCAAGCACCCTGTGTTCAGCACTGTAAATTAAACTCAGATCTTCTTGGTCATCTTGGACTGGAATGTATTATCTAGAAACATTTGCGATTTATATCTCGAACACAATACTGGTCTGAAAAATTGCAGCTTCTCAGGTGATCACTTACAATTTATAGCAACTCTCCAGATTGAATATTGATAAAGTAAGGTTCCTAACAGGAAACTATGTACATGTGTTCTCCAGATATTTGTGTAAGAACTGGTGCTCTCTCTTTCAGCTCAATTGAAGTGCTGATTAGTTTTAACCACGGTCAATCCTACATTTCGAGTCCGATCACGATCTACGCCACCACATGTGTGAGTATGAGTATCAGTATATCATCAATGTTGAAGTTTCTTTTAACTGAAGTTAAAGTGGTGGAATGCTGTATAAAAATCGCCATGTGTCCTTTACCTCTCTTTGTGTTTGATATGTCAGTCTAATGGACTAGTGGTGGTCGTGGTTCTCCTGGTGCTCTTGCTGCTACTGGCTCTGATTCTGTTCTGGTGGTTCTGGCCACTCTGCTGCACTGTGGTGAGTATGCACATTTTCATAAATAACATAACAGACAACATTATAGTGGGCTTCAGGGGCCTGGAGGTTGTGGGTTCGATTCCCGCTCCGGGTGACTGTCTGTAAGGAGTGTGCTGTGTTCTCTCTGTGTCTGCGTGGGTTTCCTCCGGGTGACTGTCTGTGAGGAGTGTGGCATGTTCTCCTTGTGTCTGTGGGTTTCCTCCGGGTGACTGTCTGTGAGGAGTGTAGTGTGTTCTCTCTGTGTCTGCATGGGTTTCCTCCGGGTGACTGTCTGTGAGGAGTGTGGTGTGTTCTCCTTGTGTCTGCGTGGGTTTCCTCCGGGTGACTGTCTGTGAGGAGTGTGGTGTGTTCTTCTTGTGTCTGTGTGGGTTTCCTCCAGGTGACTGTCTGTGAGGAGTGTGGTGTGTTCTCCCTGTGTCTGCGTGGGTTTCCTCCGGGTGCTCTGGTTTCCTTCCACAGTCCAAAAGCACACGTTGGTAGGTGGATTGGCGACTCAAAAGTGTCCGTAGGTGTGAATGTGTGTGTCTTTGTTGCCCTATGAAGGACTGTCGCCCCCTCCAGGGTGTATTGCCACATTGCGCCCAATGATTCCAGGTAGGCTCTGGACCCACTGCGACCCTGAACTGGATAAGAGTTACAGATAATGAATGAATGAACAATATTATAAAAATGCTATACTTAAAAAGCCCTAAAATGTCTCCAAAGTGGTGCATTGGTGAAAGCGTTGGCTCTGTCACTGGGAGAGTGGGAAGGTAGACCCCCCTCCTTCCCTCACCAAAATAGAACGGGCATCAATAGCATAACAGTTTTGGACAGTTAGTGTTCTCCTCCAAGAGCACTGAGCTGTCCAACAGCTTTCTGTTTGCACACAGCAAATTCACCAGTCTTAAATCAACACTGTTAGTGTTAACTTAACACTGAAAGTGTTAAATTATTACACCAACAGTGTTAATTTAACACTAATAGTGTTGATTTAACACTGGTGAATTTACTGTGCAGCGATGAGAAAAGAACCAAAAGTCGTTTTCCAACTTGCCCTTGCCCTCCCAGGCTGGTTGCATGGTATGTGTGGAAAAAATGCCTTATTGGCTGTTGTAATTGAATGTCTAGTTGATTTATGAAATGTGTGTCCATTTCACAGGTTATCAGAGATCCTCCACCGTCCAGACCTCCTCCTCCACGACCAGTTCCTGTAAGTAGACCGGTGTGTGTGTGTGTGTGTTTATGTTGTGTGGAACAGAGGGATGTTTCTTCAGACCACTGTGTTTCTTTTAAAGGAGCCAGAGGAGGATCCCCTGTCTAAGAAAAAGTGGCCAACAGTGGATGCCTCCTACTACGGAGGCAGAGGGGCTGGCGGGATCAAAAGAATGGAGGTAGGGTGAAAACAAAATGAAACATAAAACAATAATAAAACAACAAAAAATTTGTTCATTATTTTTGGTATTCTTTGGTTGTGGAATATTAAAAAAATCGCTTTAAATAAATTGTACATGGCGGCACAGTGGCGCAGCAGGTAGTGTCTGTCACACAGCTCCAGAGACCTGGAGGTTGTGGGTTCGAGTCCCGCTCCGGGTGTCTGTCTGTGAGGAATGTGGTGTGTTCTCCCTGTGTCTGCGTGGGTTTCCTCCGGGTGAATGTCTGTGAGGAGTGTGGTGTGTTCTCCCTGTGTCTGCGTGGGTTTCCTCCGGGTGACTGTCTGTGAGGAGTGTGGTGTGTTCTCTCTGTGTCTGCGTGGGTTTCCTCCAGTTGACTGTCTGTGAGGACTGTGGTGTGTTCTCCATGTGTCTGCGTGGGTATCCTCCGGGTGACTGTCTGTGAGGAGTGTGGTGTGTTCTCCCAGTGTCTGCGTGGGTTTCCTCCGGGTGACTGTCTGTGAGGACTTGGTGTGTTCTCCCTGTGTCTGTGTGGGTTTCCTCCGGGTGCTCCGGTTTCCTTCCACAGTCCAAAAACACACGTTGGTAGGTGGATTGGCGACTCAACAGTGTCCGTAGGTGTGAGTGTGTGTGTTGCCCTGTGAAGGACTGGCGCCCTCTTCAGGGTGTTTTCCTGCTTTGCGCCCAATGATTCCAGGTAGGTTCTGGACCCACCGTGACCCTGAACTGGATAAGGGTTACAGACAATGAATGAATGAATGAATAAATTGTACTTGATTTGAAATGAAGAAAGCTGCAGTTGTACTCTCGGTTGTAAATATGAAGAAGTGTAAATTATTTTCACAGCAGAAAGACCCTTCCCTCTTCTTTTCATCCATCATTGCTCACTAGCAGCTCCACAAGGTCACAATATTTCACACACAGAACAACAGTGAACTAGTAGTTGATGTGATAAAATATTGTATTTAATTATACTCATTTAAAATATCCAAGCTGATTACCACCATGGGGCCTGTTTACACAACAGCTACTGAACTAATGAGATAAGGTTGGTGCATGAAGTAGGGAAAGGCTGCCCTAAGGAAATGATTCTCTACAGGTCCGCTGGGGAGAGAAAGGCTCCACAGAGGAAGGAGCACGGCTGGAAAAAGCCAAAAATGCTGTGGTCACAATGCCAGAAGAAGAGTTTGAAGAACCCATTAGAAAAGCTCCTTCTAGGCCGGCACCTCCATATCACCCGCCAACATCATCTAAATGGTACACCCCAATAAAGGTGAGTTTTATCCCTTTTGTTAATTTGTTTGCATAAGCTTCCATTGTTTTGAATTAAATTAGCCTCTTAGCTCCTTTGCAAATTTACAACTATAAATTTGAGACATCAATCACATTGTGAGTACATTGTGGCAAAGTTAAAAACTGTATAAATAAGATATTTGCACCCAACTATCTCTTTTAATGAAAGCCAGTTTGTCAAAGCATTTTTAATCTTACAAAACTATTCATCCATTGCTGTGAAATCAGGGCCATTTTGATGCCTTGCTGGCGCTGCTACGGCGACAGTACGATCGAGTGGCCATCATGAGACCCACAGCAAATGATAAGGTATGGTATTGATTTGAGTGCTGAAATGAATGATGCCTGTTAAGGGGAACAACATAATTCGCCAGGAGAGCAAAACTGAATTTGGATTTAGACGCTGGAACTCTGTGTTCTCTCAGAAATTAGATTAGTGGCCTCCTGACAAAACATGTACAGATTGCTCCTGCTTCCTCACAGCCAGAACATCCCCTGTTTTAGGGCCCCATATAAATAAAGATGTAATACGTTTAATGGAGACCAGTCATTGTGCTAATGGGCCAGTGTGCTAATGGTTTAGCTGTCCAAACAGAAACATTTCAGCTTCAGAATATGAAGTGAATGTGCACTTAGGCACGCACACACACACACACACACACACACACACACACACACAAACTGAACTGCTCTGTTCAGGCTGGGTGTGGTTGTTAGGTTGTTAGGATAGACACACACTCGCACACACACAGAGTCAGTCGTCATCACTGTTAGCTTCATTAGGTCAGGGATGGAGTCTGGCTGTCAAGTTTCCGGCTGTCAGTGAGGAGACTAAGCCAAAACATTTTGGAGAGGAAGGTGACCTCTGACCACATACTGACCTGACTGTCACTCTCTGTTTGAGCTGCACTGGAATGACCACCTGGAGTCACAATTATAACAAATAACACAATAGAAATTTTATATTAATGCAGATTTAAAAAGTCCTGTTTACCTTATATAAACTCTCCATGAGCATTGCCTATTATTTTGATTGATTGTCCACAGTCTAAACACTCCTAGCTTGCTTTATTAGTGGAATCTAAAAAAGGCAGGGTTCATTTATCACTTTACTGATGTATGTGCACACAGGGAATACAGAAGAGTACACTATCTTTGAGCTTTGTGTTTATATTTATGTGTTTTTGTTTATATGTCACACTAACCTTAAACCATATGAACCCTACACTTATAAAATGATTTATTTAGTCTCCTGAATTGTTTTCTCTTATAAGGTCATGCTACTCTAATAGTTCTGTGCCTCATGTTCAATATTAGGCCTCTTTTAATTAACACGCCTGATTTACCTTTGAAATGGGGGCTTCCTCAGTTCCCATTAAAATCAAAGTTTCCCCGGTTGTGGTCAATTATTCCAAATTATCGTACATGTCAGTGTGATGAAACACCACAATAAATCCTTTTGGCTATATGACATGCATTTGTCCAACCTGATGTGAACGAAGGAGTGCCTTCAGTTTCGGGTGATTGTAATGTGCAGTAGCTAACGCATGGTGGGACAAGACATTTTACTGGTCAGTAAACAAGGGCACCAACAGCAATGTGTGGAAGAGACGCTGTCATATTTCATATATATATATATGTGAGATAACGAGGAGTGGGGAGTGAACTGCTTGTTAAAGATTCAGGCCTAGAGCATCTCTGGAGACGGTGACCAAATAAATGTACTTTTTATTGCTGTGATTGTAACAGCCTTCTGTTGTGTTTGTGTTTCAGGGCCGCTGTATCAAGTTCACGAGGATTCAGAATCACTAGACCAACTACTAAGTGCCTACTTTTGAATTTGTACACACCAGTGTTGGATAAACGCTGTCCTGAAACATGAGTGTAATTTTAGACATGCACTAGTAATTGTAATTTCACAAATTGCAATTTTTGTCTTTTTTTTGTCACATTGGCTGATGTTTTTCTAATGATATTTAAAGTAACCTTTAGTTTTACATGTTTGTCATTTATGTGCCTTTAAATATGAGAGTGAGAGAGAGAGAGAGGGTGTGTGTGTGTGTGTGTGTGAGAGAGAGAGAGAAAGAGAGAGTTGTGGCCTACAGCTTGAAAATGGGTTGTTCCTTTAGAAAGCTTGCTGTATTATTAATATATGAAAAACTGATGCAAATATGTGGTAAAACAGGACATTTTAGAAATGTAACAATTATATTTTTATTCAGCGCATACCGAGAAAAATGTACTAAGCACTGATCTAACTACAGTAATTGAAAACTATAATTTAAATGTTAATGAGTGTCTTGATCTTACAAAATGCTATTGTTGGGTGCCCATGGTCAAATATATTTTTATATTTTTTTGCTGAATTTGATTTTCTAAGCACACAATACCTACACAACCTCTACACAAACTTAGCTCACAATTACTGTTTAGATGCTGTATTTAACATTGGACAGTGCTAAAAATGTTTGAATATTCTCAATATTTTTAAACCTTGCCCAATGAATAAAAATTGTGCATTACATTTTGAAGGGAAATGTGTGTTTATGAAATTGTTTTCACTTAGAATGTCAGCAAACATACTTTTGCACAAGTATGTATGTCCTTTCTGGGTTTTTTAAGATAATGATAATTTTGAAATGCTGTTCCCGGACATTATAATACCCTCAGAGCCCTGTACATGAAAACAAGTAAAAGGCTGTGAACACATATAAACAGGTTACAAATCTGAACCCACTGATTAATGTCCTGACCAATGCTGATGGACATTTCTGTAATTAAATAAAGTGTTTTAAAAAATCTGTCTGTGTGGACATATGAAGGTCTGTAAGGTACTTTACACACACTTCTTCAGCACGTAAAATATAAATAAATTGTATTTCTGATGTCAGAACTATGTAATAAACGCTAAAAACCTCCCATTTTAGTTATTTTAGAGAGACTAGTAAACGAAGCCTCTAGAACAGGCCTCTCTCTCTCTGTGTCGGTCGCAGGGTTTTTGCGTCATTGCGAACCTCCTCCTTGGCGCTGGGAGGCTTGAAAACGGAGCTGAAACTGAAAGGTTAAAAATCAAAAGTCTGAGAAAATGTGAAGCTCTGAAAGCTATGTGTCGGGGTCGGCACCTCAAGGTGAGGGTTAAGGCATGTTTCCGGTGTTTTTACGCGAATGAAAACCTTTATAAACCTGCTTTAAACACGATGTTTTTAGCATGTTTGCTAGCTGATTTTAACCGGTTCGGTGCGGAGCAGTTTACAGACAGCGGGTTTACCTCACTCACAATTACACCTTAATAAGCATTTATAATTACATTTCTTATAAGAAATATCCCGGGTAACGGAAGAAAATAAATCTGTTACGACATTGTATCTACGTTTCTGACCGTTAAATCAAATCAAATCAAATCAAATTTATTTATATAGCGCTTTTCACAACTGATGTTGTCACAAAGCAGCTTCACAGAATTCCAGTAAGACAAGATTTGACATGAAATGTAAAGACAAATGTAAAACCCTCAAGTGAGCAAGCCAGGGGCGACAGTGGCAAGGAAAAACTCTCCCAGCTGAGGAAGAAACCTTGGGAGGAACCAAGGCTCACAAGGGGTGACCCATCCTCCTCTGGTCAATCTACTGGTGATGATAGTTAGTAGTCCATGAGAACTTCAGTGTAGGGACAGCTTCAAGGCACTTGGTGGTTGCTGGAGCGTGGGCAGCTGGTCTGAAGCGTGGAGGAGGATCTCGACAGTCATCCATCAGTGTCCAGACAGACAGGTGGGCAGTCGTTTACTCGGAAAGATGTAAAGGGATGGAATTAGTTTTGAACTGTTTTGTGTTTGTAAAGTAGAAAATATGAAAATTTCCAGAGTGTGGCTAATGACTCCGGCAGATCTGACTATGACAGCATTAACTAAAAGGAGAGAACCAGGAGGACACACAGACACGGGAGCATCCTGAAACACTGGCATCCCTCCGCTCCACCGTCAACAAACCTGAGTGATCGCGAGAAGCGACGGGACGACAGCACCAGCGTCTCAGTATACTATAATTCCCTGTGTCCATGGACCCCCCGGATCTGCCGCCTTTATCTATGGGGGAGCATTAGCTACCAAAAGATAAACTAAACAAATGAGTTTTTAGCCTACATTTGAAGATTGCGACTGTGTCTGAGTCCCGAACATTTTCTGGAAGATCATTCCAGAGTTGGGGGGCTTTATAAGAAAAGGCTCTTCCCCCAGCTGAGGCCTTCTGAATTCTGGGAACATTTAAAAATCCAGTATTCTGTGATCTGAGTGAACGTGGAGGCTCATAATAGGAAATTGTATCTTGAAGATATTCAGGAGCAAGCCCATGTAGAGCTTTATATGTTAATAACAAAATTTTGTAGTCAATGCGGAATTTAACAGGCAGCCAATGAAGTGATGATAAAACTGGGCTGATATGTTCAAATTTTCTAGTTTTAGTGAGGACCCTAGCTGCAGCATTTTGAACTAGTTGAAGTTTTCTTAAATTGCTGCTGGTGCATCCTGACAGTAGTGCGTTACAGTAGTCAAGCCTTGAAGTAATAAAGGCATGTACTAATGTTTCTGCGTCCTGGAGGGATAAGGCATTTCTAATCTTAGCAATATTGCGAAGATGTAAAAAAGCTGTCCTAGTAATACTACCTATGTGTTGATCAAATGATGAATCCGGGTCAATTATGACACCAAGATTTTTTGCTGCTGAACCAGGTTTAACTGGAAAGTTAGCTAAATCTAAAATTAAATCTGATAATTTATTTCTTGTCACTTTTGGACCCAAAAGCAGGACCTCTGTTTTGTTGCTGTTTAGAAGGAGGAAGTTACGCAACATCCAGCCTTTCACGTCTTTTACACAGTCCTCTATTTTCTTTAATCTGTGTTTGTCATCGGGCTTGGCTGAAATATACAATTGTGTGTCGTCTGCGTAACAGTGAAAGTTAATGTCATGGTTTCTTATAACTGTGCCTAGCGGTAACATGTATAATGTAAATAATAATGGTCCTAAAATAGAGCCTTGTGGAAT
Organism: Hoplias malabaricus; assembly: GCF_029633855.1. Lineage (NCBI taxonomy): Eukaryota > Metazoa > Chordata > Actinopteri > Characiformes > Erythrinidae > Hoplias > Hoplias malabaricus. The sequence continues at coordinate 5,702,987 of NC_089817.1, forward strand.
TCCAAATCTTACTTTAGAATAATTTGAATTTAGATTGTTTACTTTTACGAATTGATACTGTTCCGTTAAGTAAGATTTGAACCATAATAGGGCTGTCCCTGTGATTCCAACCATGTTTTCTAACCTTTCTATGAGAATATTGTGGTCTATTGTATCGAAGGCTGCGCTTAGGTCAAGAAGCACCAACAGGGATACGTGGCCTTGATCAGAGGCAAGAAGAAGATCATTTGTTATCTTGACTAGAGCTGTCTCTGTACTATGATGTTGCCTGAATCCAGATTGGAATTTTTCATATATATGATTCTTATGTAGATATGAACTAAGTTGTTGGGCCACAGCTTTTTCTAAGATCTTAGACAGAAATGGCAAATTAGAAATAGGCCTGTAATTAGACAGTGTACTAGCATCAAGATTTGGTTTCTTGATCATAGGTTTAATAACTGCTAGTTTAAAAGCTTTGGGTACATGGCCCAGACTAAGCGATGAGTTTACTATAGTTAAAAGAGGATCAATAATAGCTGGTAGTACTTCTTTGAGCAACTTTGTGGGAATTGCATCAAGTGTGCAAGTTGTACAGTTTGCGGAGGTGATAATCTTCTCTAGTTCTAATTGTGGGAGTGGGCAAAAGGTTTCAAGTCTTTCTTTTACAGTTATATTATGTTTTATTTCATTCACATCAGGTGGCAGCCAGGATGGATTTGATCCTGTGGCTAGAGTTTGTTGTCTAATATTCTCAATTTTATTATTAAAAAAGTCCATAAAATCTTTACTGGTGAGAGTTGCTGGAATTAGTTGTTCAGAACCTGCTTGATTTTTTGTAATTCTAGAAAACACACTAAACAGTGCTCTCGGATTATTTTTATTATGGGAGATCAGCGAGGCCAGATATGCTGAGCGAGCTTTAGTGAGGGCATTTCTATACTCTATAAGGCTGTCCTTCCAGGCAGAATGGAACACTTCAAGCTTGGTTGATCGCCATTTCCGCTCTAGTTTTCGTAATGTTTGTTTTAAAGTACGGGTCTTATCGTTATACCATGGTGCGAGCTTTTTCTGTCTTATACTTTTATGTTTAAGTGGTGCTACCTTTTCTAAAGTAGATCGACAGGTATTTTCTAGGTAATCAGTTAGTACATCTAGGTCCATTGGGTCTGATGGAGTTGGAACTGGGGTCGATAGTTCTGGTAGGTTTTCTATAAATTGTAGGGCGGTAGATGGTTTTATTATACGCCTTGTAGAATAGCGAGGGTTTTTACATATATTATGGATAAAACGTAGCTCATATGAAATTAAGTAATGATCGGAGATTGCTGAGGACTGCGGTAAGATATTAATTTTGTCAATGTTAAGACCTAGTGTCAGAACTAAGTCTAAAGTGTGGCTGCAGTAGTGTGTAGGCCCTGTTACATTTTGAGTAATACCAATAGAGTCTAAGATTGAGGTAAATGCCTTTTTTAGTGGGTCACTTTCCTTCTCAAAATGGATATTGAAATCTCCTACAATTATAACTTTATGATTGCACACCGCTAGGTTTGTAGCAAAATCGCTGAATTCTTTCAGAAATTCTAAGTAAGGCCCTGGTGGTCTGTAAATGTTGCATAATAAAAATGCGTCCTTTTTTGTGACCGGATTTGTAATAATAGTGGAGAGAACCTCAAAAGAAGAGAAGGTGTCACATTGTTTAAGACTAATTTCTAGGGTATTTTGGTAAATTACACATACTCCACCTCCTTTGCCTGATATTCTTGGGCTATGTGCATAATTATAGCCTAGGGGGGTGGCTTCATTTAGTGCTAAATATTCATTTGGTTTAACCCACGTTTCCGTGAGACAGAAAACATTGAATTTATGATCACTTATAATATCATTTACGATGAGTGCTTTTGAGTTTAGTGATCTTATGTTGAGTAACCCAAATTTTAGTTCTGAGGTGTTGCTGCTAGGTGTTGTGTATGATTTAATATTGATTAGGTTGCTGAAACAGGCTGATTTTGTTTTTCTACTTTTACATTTAGTTCGGGGGAAAGACACAGTCTCAATACAGTTGAACCTGGGTAACGTCTCAAGACAGTTCGCAGACGGTCGGTTTAGCCTGTCTGTCTGCGGCCTGGTCCCGGCTCTGGATTGTCAGCAGCTATCTACACTACTCTGCTGACTAACTAAAAGACTATGTGCTATACTGCAAGAAAGTAAGGCAGCACCCTCCCGCGTGGGGTGGATACCATCCCTACCTATAAGACCAGGCTTGCCCTCAAAACGTAACCAATTGTCTATAAAGCCCACTTGATTTTCGGAACACCACTTGGACATCCAGCAGTTTAACGCCCAAAGTCTGCTGTAAGCTTCGTCGCCACGCCGCATTGGTATGGGGCCAGAGCAGATTACGGCATCGGACATCGTCTGGGCCAGTTTAATCACCTCTCTAATATTACCCTTAGTTACCTCAGACTGCCGCAGACGAATATCATTGGCCCCTACATGAATGACTACCCTCGAATATCTCCTATTAGCTAACAGTCTAAGGTTGCCACTAGACTTCGAATAGAATTTAGAAAGTCCCTTTCAGCCCCACGTATATATTTTTTTAAATTATGATTAAACACCTCTTATTTATTTACTATCTCATACAATTGGCATATAATCCTTATAATTTTGACTCAACATCATGTTTGCGATGAGCTATCCCATAGCAATGGAAGCTCCAAACATACACCTTTCAGTCTCAATATTTAAATGACCACTTTGCTTCTGCATCTATTTTACATTTTCAGTTTAATTTGCATATGTCCCTTTCCCTTCCCCCCCCCTGTTCTTCAATAGCCAAATCTCTCTAAGGACTACAGAGCAGGTTGTGTTTAGGTGGATCAGAGACACCAGAGGTGCTAGAGTTTTAAAACACTATGCTCTGTAAAAAATCAACCTAGTAACACTAGGTAAATAGGTGTCCCTGTACTTTTGGCCATAGAGTACATATAGAGCATTTTTTAAAATCTGTTTATGTTGCTGATGTTTACCCACAGTGCTCCTGTATACCTGCTGGAAACACATAAACCAAGATGCCTCAGAAAATGCTGAAGAGCGCTCATTACATTGAGCTTGGCAGCTACCAATACTGGCCAGTTCTGGTGCCACGAGGGATCCGATTGTACACATACGAACAGATCCCGGTATTTCTGAAAGAGAACCCATACATTACAGATGGATATAGAGCACACCTACCCTCCAAATTATGTCTGAAAAGGTACGTTTATTCATGAAGGCCTTTAAAGTCAGTAAAAGTGTTATAACACTAACAGTGTTATAAAGCCCCTTTTTATTACAAAATGATGTTTGTTTTTCTATTCTTGTAGCATTTTCATTCTGTCCAATGAGACCGTGAATATCTGGAGTCATCTGTTGGGCTTCCTGCTCTTCTTCTTCCTGGGAGTGAATGACATGTCCTCAGTGCTGCCGGCTGCTGGAGCTTCCAGAGAGGACTATGTCATCTACTCCATAGGCCTTTTTTGCTTTCAGGTTAGTACTCACACACACACACACACACACACACAGGTTTTATAAAACACACGAAGTACTTGCATGTAGTAGATATTTTTTGCTGCTTTATATATGCGCTGAATCTATAAGGATAATGTTTGACGACAGCTTGTTGACAGAATTGCCTTTCTGTGATGCTGTGTGTTTAGGTATGCATGTTGTGCTCAGTGGGCTACCACCTCTTCTGCTGCCATCGTTCAGAAAAGACCAGCCGCCGCTGGCTGTCGTTGGACTATGCCGGGATCTCTGTGGGAATTCTAGGATGCTATGTTCCAGGGGTCTTCTACGCTTTCTACTGCAACAGTGTATGGCACATTGCATCAGCATTAAACGAGGACTCCGCAGTAGTCTATAATACTTTATGGTGTTATCAGATGTTTATATGTTAAAGCTAAAAAGATATCAATGAAAATAATAAAAAAAAACAATGATGGGGTGATTAGTTTGTGATGCTGTATTTACAGTTACACAGTTAGCGTAGTCAGAGGAACAGTCCAAAGCAGTGCTGAAAGACTGAGGCAAACGCATTGATATTTTTTAGCAGAGGCAGCTAGTTTCTGTTATTTTCACAGAAGTATTTGCGTGTTACTCTGTGTCCAGTTACATAAAATAACTACAGATTTAAATTCACTGTTTTAAATATAAATATTAATCTATTTGTATATAAATGTTATTCTCATGTGGTAGTCCTAAGAATAAAAAAGCACAAAATGGAATAAAATCAGTATTGAATTTCCCCTGATCTCTCCTCAGTTGTGGAGGCAGGTTTACCTGGTGACGGTTCTCGCGCTGATTCTGGCTGTGTTCTCAGCTCAGATACACCCACTCTACCACACGCAGGAGTGGAAGATCCTGCGCTCTGTCATTTTCTGCTCTGTTGCTGGCTATGGCATCATCCCTGCCTGCCACTGGGTCTGGCTCAATGGAGGCTTCCACGCTGAGATTGTGCAGGTAAGAATGGTTTTCAACATGGTTCTAAGTGTCAGTTTCTCTCTCCTTTACTCAAGACAGCACCCACACACTTGAGCATCTATTGGGTGAATTAAGAGAGTTGGTTTTATTTTGAATTAATATGTGTTGCCCTAACGGTGGCATGGTGGTGCAGCAGGTAGTGTCACAGTCAGACAGCCCCAGGGACCTGGAGGTTGTGGGTTCATGTCCCGCTCCGGGTGACTGTCTGTGAGGAGTGTGGTGTGTTCTCCCTGTGTCTGCGTGGGTTTCCTCCGGGTGACTGTCTGTGAGGACTGTGGTGTGTTCTCCCTGTGTCTGCGTGGGTTTCCTCCGGGTGACTGTCTGTGAGGAGTGTGGTGTGTTCTCTCTGTGTCTGCGTGGGTTTCCTCCGGGTGACTGTCTGTGAGGAGTGTGGTGTGTTCTCCTTGTGTCTGCGTGGGTCTCCTCCAGGTGCTCCTGTTTCCTCCCACAGTCCAAAAAAAAAAGCACACGTTGGTAGGTGGATTGGCGACAAAAAGTGTCCATAGGTGTGTGTGTGTGTGTGTGTGTGTGTGTGTTGCCCTGTGAAGGACTGGCGCTCCCTCCAGGGTGTATTCCTGCCTTGCGCCCAATTATTCCAGATAGGCTCTGAACCCACTGCGACCCGGAACTGGATAAGGGTTACAGATAATGAATGAATGAATGAATTAATGTGTTCTCGTAGTATTCTGAGCTGTACTGTGACATTACATTAGGGGCAGTTTGAAATATTTTGGTGGAGCTCTGTCTCTCTTATTCTCTTATTTGTCTCTGGTTATTCTCTTTATAAAGATGAACTGACTGAATGTTCGAGTAGATAAATAGATTTGAATTCCCAAGTCATCTCATGGATTGAAATCAATGGAACAGATTTACACTGCATTTAAGAAAAGGAAGGTGACAAATAGTAATATAGTATATCGTAATAATACAGTATAATAAAATAATAATAATAATGTTTTCAAGAACCCAAAGTGCTTATGTAAGCCATCACTAGGCTTTTCTACTAAAACCTAATGGTACTGTATTTATAATCATTAAAATATTTCACTGTAATAGAAGAACATTCCTTTACTTTCTTTTCTTATTTTTTTACTTTAGGCATTTTTTCCACGTGTGATGATCATGTATCTCCTTGCTGCCTCTGCCTTCCTGTTCTACATCAGTAAAATCCCTGAACGTTACTTTCCAGGTAAGCACCCAGGTCCACTCTTTATACAAAACACCACAAAACCGTGCCACATTAACATCACAACCTCAAGAGGCAAAGTATTATAAATGTGTGTATTTAAATAAGTAAACCGTTATTAGGTAAATTAGTTATCAAGTAACATGTAGATTATAGTCCCTATATTTTAACAGTTCCATTTGACTTATTTCAGCTGTTTTTGGATCATTTCTCTTGGCCCTGAAATGTTTCACAGAGTGTGGACGTCAGCTTTTGTTTTGCAATGATGTTAATAAAGAGGGTCTTATCTGTATCTAATAAATATAATACAGGTACTAACACCAGTGTGTGTAACAGGGCAGCTGAACTACCTAGGTGCCAGTCACCAACTGTGGCATGTTTTGGTGGTGCTGATGTTCTACTGGTGGCACCAGACTGCAGTCTACATCATGCACTACAGACATAGTCAGCCCTGCCAGGAGCACAGCAACAGCATGGGATAGAGCCTCTTTCCCACCAGCTTTCTACAGAATACCAGGCTCTAGCCTCACTACAGCACTAAAGCATTTAGGAATGAGCTAGATCAGTGGTTCCTAGTCCAAGTAAAGCACCTCAGAACTGCACAATTATGTGTATTTCCTGCTCAAACGTAGCACTTTCTAATTATCAGCCAACTCTAATATATTTATGAGCTGACTTAGGTCTTTTAGAGGAGGGAATACAATGAAGTTCAGTCTCCCAGACCAGGATTAAGTTTAGTCTTGTACTATAATTTCCTTTTAATGGACACTTTCCATTCAGAATGCTGCCTAGTCCAGGACTGGCTTAATCTTTATCTGAAAAACAAATAGTGTTTCAATGTATAAATGTAAGTGTTGCGGCACGGTGGTGCAGCAGGTAGGCTTCGGGGACCTGGAGGTTATGGGTTCGAGTCCCGCTCCGGGTGACTGTCTGTGAGGAGTGTGGTGTGTTCTCCCTGTGTCTGCGTGGGTTTCCTCCGGGTGCTCCGGTTTACTCCCACAGTCCAAAAACACACGTGGTAGGTGGATTGGCGACTCAAAAGTGTCCGTAGGTGTGAGTGAATGTGTGTGTGTGTTGCCCTGTGAAGGACTGGCGCCCCCTCCAGGGTGTATTCCCGCCTTGCGCCCAATGATTCCAGGTAGGCTCTGGACCCACCGCGACCCTGAACTGGATAAGGGTTACAGATAATGAATGCATGTATGTACCAAAATGGTAATCCATTTTCATTTTTCAGTCATTTTCCGGGACTAGGAATCAGTTTCTGCCTCATCGCTGCTACAGTGCTGTGTGGGACAGAGTTGGTTTGAAATAAAAAAAAAAATCATGGAATATCTGTTACAAAATTCAGCTTTAGGGGTTGTTACTGCATGAAAATTGGATACGCACAACGCGGATGCGATCACGGCTGTTTAAGGGTATAGCAAATATGAACGTTTAAAACTGCCTGTAAAACTTGTACCCTGATTTGAATGTGATTCTTGTATTAAAGGCATTAATGTGAGTTTGAGAGGTAAGAAATATCCAGATTCTCAAAATTGCAAGCTTTTGAATGTCTATAGTTTCATGTCATGTATTTACATTTGACAGGATTTACCACACGTTTTCTATGTACATACACCACGTGTTTGTATAGCCCCTAAAAAATAATACGTTCAGCTGCTTTACGGTGCACTCCTCATGGACGCAGATGTTCAGTTGTGCACACAGCTGGAACAATCCTCATAGAAAATCAGGAAACAAAATGAGGTAGTCTGGAGAAACTGCACCAGTGCAATGAATATGGGTCAAATGGGTCGATCCGACGCGATGCCTGAACATATCTTTGTTTTATCTTTCCATGTACTGTGCCGTTCAAGCCCATGGATTCACGGCATGAACTGAGCCTTACATACACAGCACTGATGAACGTGTACTGTACATGCTGTTCTTTCCTCTCTTCTCCTCTGTTTCTTTTCCTCATAGTTCTGTCATATCTGCTGAAACAAATCATGAACTTGATTACGTTGTATGAAGTATTGCTAATGAATTTTATGGTACTGTATATGGACATTTTGTTCATTTTGTGTCTGTGTTTCTTATATTTGACACTCTTTTTCTGGGATATAGAGACTGTTTAGGTTGTAGAAATGGTGTGAACATATGGGATCAAAGTTTCTCGAACAAAAGTGTTGATCTGCTGTTTAAACTGACCTCAGTGTTGGTTTTCAGTCGGTAGGATAAGACCAGACCGACTGTAAATCAGTGAACATGGTGTATATTTTCACAGCCAAAGCTGTATTCATGTGGCTGCCTTTGGTACTGTTGCCTTTTTTTATTTCTCAGTTATTTTGCTATTGGCCTTATTTTTTCATTGTTGGTTCTTATGTCTCTGAATGATGTGGATTTGGTCTGTACATATCCAACTGCTGTTACTGAATAAAATTATGTACTTTCTACAAACAATTTTGTGTTGTCTTTTATCTCTCCGTAAACACTGGCGCCAAAAAAGACCAAAAGGTGGTTTGAGAGCTAACATTTCCCCTAATCCAATTCCAGAAACTGCCATAATCTGTTTTGGTGCTGTGGAATAGCAGGAGGGATTAAATGTCCCTTTCCCTGTCTGATTACAAAGTGCAGTAAGAGAGAACGGGGTTTTTATAGGTCAGATTAATCAGAACAACAGATTACTGACAATATAACAGTAATCCAAAAAGGTTTTATGTTTGTGTAGACCTCAGATCACTGTTTCTTGTATTTATTATGAATTTATAATAAAAAAGGACTTTAGTATTAACTATGGTGACCAGACGTCCTCTTTTACCCGGACATGTCCTCTTTTTTAGACTTAAAAAAACGTCCGGGCGGAATTTCACAAACGTCCGGCATTTTGTTTTTCTAGAGTTTACATAGAACTTCGAGAAGTTTCGTTCACAAACTAGTCCCGCCCTCCCCTACTCCGATTGGTTCGCTTGATTGAGAAGGGAGCGTGGTGAAGTAGCCTTCTGATTGGACGGTCTGACTGTAGCGCTACCGTTATTGGTTGATAACCTTCTCTGTAAACATTTAATTGGTCAGTCTGCACGTCAGTAGTCCTTGTTTACGTCAGGCAAAGCTCATGTACCCACCGTCATCTCGAGCAGCTATGCCGAAACGTAAATGTAAGTTCTCGGATTAATTAAAAAAGAAATTCCCATGTTTTGTGTAGTAAATAAAGGTGTAAAGGACCTAAAAGCACACGTAGGTTCAGCTAAGCACACAACGGCAGCGAGGGGCTAGAGCTCATCACCTGAGGCGTGTCCTCTTTTTCACCATCTCAGATCTGGTCACCCTAGTATCAACTTAATAATTCACTAACTGTTTAATGTCCTGTTCATTTTCAACCCTGTATTCAGGCCTGTGACTCATTATAAGGGATAAATACTGTAATATTTAATACAATAACATAACAGATCTTCATATTTTCATGGACGCAGCTGTTGCTTGGATCCCACAGCTGCTACAGAAGTAATTAAAGGCAGAAGACCGGTTCGATCTACAATAGAAATGGGGCTAAGAGCCTTTTAAAAGATTTGCCAGCGTCTGTGAAGTAATGAGAATACCTATTGTTTCTGGGATTAAACATTTCATTGTCCTACAATAAAGACAAATCACTATTGTCCAGTCACTTACATCTGGTTCAATGGCTTTCTGTAAAAAATGCTCTTAATTTTCCCTGCAGTTCTTTGAGATGGAAATGTAGCTGTAAACATGAATAAAACAGAATATTGAAACACTACATTTTAACGTAATGTAAAGGGTCAATATAAATAAACCCATTCGGTCTCAGTTTAATAAAATAAACACTTTTGTATTTAAACGCTGAAGTTATAAGGAGTACTGTTTAAAAGCTATCAATCAGAACACAGGCAATTTACATATAATCAGTTAATCATAACATATTCCAATTCCATATATCAGTCTTAGTTTAAAGACACAGTAACAAAAATATCCTGCTAAATGTCTATGGGAAAAGAAGGGTGAGGATATCTTGTGCACGTTGTCGCCCCCTGTTGGTCAATAGAGAGGACACTTCTAGAGGAAAATACATTTATTTGGCAAAAAGATGTTTACAGGCAAAATGAACTTGGCTGAAACAAGGATTTACATTTCAGAGAAGCACTCCACTGTTGAACTCTGCACTTCCAGCTGATCTGCCAATGTACTGTCACTCGTGTACGTGAGTCATGTGTACGTGAATATTTCACATATTTAAACACGCCCTGTAATGCAATCCAGCTTGATATTCGTTGCACTGGAAATCTACAGAGAAAATAAACTGCACATTCTGGAAATGGTGGAAAATGTTTCTGTTTCAACACTTCATTGGAGTTCCTCTGTATTTTGCAGTGTTTGCTCATTCATTTATCATCCGCACCACACAGTCTCAGCAGAGCTCTCCGATAGTCTCCTGATGTCTCAGACTGGAGGAGGGGAGAGGAGTTTACTTGAATGTCTTTGGGCGTGGACAGTTTTGATAAAACAAACATGTAGCAACTTACTTATATATTGCTTCGATAAGTGAGTTACAATAACCTACACATTAGTGAATTAATTTGTTCCTTTAATATACTGAATAACAATCAGTTTACACTGATATTAGATTCAGTGAGGTATGTTCCATTAAAGCAAGGTGAGTAAAAGCAAGAGTGAAATATTTAAGCGAAGAACTTCAACACTGGGGCCATGTGTTAGACAGTGTCTAAGCCTAGTCATGAACTACATTTTCTATTCAGTAGCAAATCTAATCTCTTGTGTATTCCAATCTAGGTTTGTTAGCTGTCCAGGTACCAGAGCCGAAGAGTGTTGAAGTGAAGCAAGACACAGAAGAGAAGAATTGCAGTCCATTACTACTGTGCTATGTGAGCGACACCAAATCATTAGTGGGTGTGCTTACTTCCCTCATCTCAAAAGCAAAGATAAGAGAAACAGCAGACATGTGTTGGTGAGGTTTAAATGTATAATAAAGCCTCGAGGTTCACATTAAATAAAGTCCCAAAGATCTGGGCTGTGGTTGTAAGCTGAAACAATTTTTATAAAAGCAAGAGTATAGAAATGTTTAGTCCACGGTTTCGTAATGTGGGTGGAGCTAATCTTCGGCCCCGCCCTTTCAGTCATCCCCTCCACAAATCATCTTCAGACACTCGCCATAGTCTCCACCTACGTCTGACTAGAATTGGGCAAGAGGAAATGATTCAGAATTAAATTTCAGTGATTAGAATGAAGACTGGCTGCATCCAGAAACTCTAAACTTTACAAGCAAATGCCTTTGATTTAAATATATTGACGTGGGCCGGCGAGTCTCCTGCTCCTTTTCTCTCTCCACAACTCCTCCACTGTCTTCTGGGGTAGGAGAAAAGGAGCAGGGGCAGTAGCAAAGTTTCAGGACACAGCCAGTGAATAAAAACGAAAAGCGGAAACCCCACACAGATCATGCATTAAATCAACACCGAATGAAGAGTAAAAGTTTTATTGTGACTTCGCTGGCTGCGCTGATGGACACTGTGTAAAACAAGGCGTGGTTTCCATCCAATCTGCTTCTAATAAAACATACCTGAATTGCAGAGTACAAGGAGCAGCCATAGAGTTTTTTATACTCCGCCCTGATGTCCAGGAGGTCGATCTCTGACCGGGAGACCATGATCCTGGTCAGAATTGATTCAGTAGTTCCCAGGCCCTGGAAAAATAAAACAAGGTACAAAAGAAAACAGCACAGTGAGTGTGGTGTGATGGAGTGGTGTCAAATAAGAACTGGCTGAATGGTAAATCTGTGCAAAATTTGGCTGTCACTCTTTAAACATGCTCTAGAGAAAACACACTTCTGTAAATATGGTTGCGTTTAAGCTTATTTAAATGTGTCCACAGTGTAACTCAACGACTTTACACTTCAAAAAATTAACAAAACATTTAACTTGACCAGAGATGAGTAGACCATTGGACACATATTTACACTGGGACTGTGTGAGTGATTCAAACAGCACATATCATAATTTACTCTTAAAAATGGTTACACCCTGAACAGCATTTATGGTTCCAGCTTTGTTTACCTTCATACTCTTCTGGAGGCGCTCAGCCAGATATGCTGGGACACTCTTCACACACTTCACTGAGAAGATAGTAGTAAAATAGTATTTATTTCTGGTTAAAAACAACAAAAAGTTTACTTAAAGGCTACGCAGCAGCTCTATGAAAGTGTCAAACAAATAAATACAGTTCCTAACTTGTGTTTATTGATAGTCAGAAAACATGTTATTTCTTACTAATTGAAGGAATAAGGTTTAAAAGACCTTTGGTCCCCGCCCCCAACGGTGTTGAAACTCTAATAGTGACGTCACTATTAAAAGTCACTCTTGCCTGTGACGTAGATGGTGGACAACAACTCTAGAAGCTGCACTTAATTTAATGCAAAATGAGGAAAAGGTGTGTTGTTTTTGGCTGCAATCATTCAATGTACAGTGGGACATCTGTGAACAAATGGCCCAAAGATCCCAAAATATCCAGAAAATGGACTAAATTTGTCAACTTTAAACGGGCACTTTGGAAAGTACCATCCGCTCACTCCGTTATCTGTAGCTCATTTCACTGGCGCTTTTCCAACAATATGGGCATGTAAGGACACCAACGAAAGGTGTTCAAGAGCCTCTGTAACATGGAGGTAAACAGGGTAAGGACACTCACTTCGCCTGTTTTAGTTGGTGTTAGTTAACGTTAGCTTGACTCGCTAAACTCGGTGGCTCAGATTATACTCGGCTACGTAGCTGCATTACGGAGGTTTCTAGTGTCGGATGAATTCGAGTTCGACTTCGATCACATTTACAAGAATAACGGTACCTCTACATTTGAGTTTAGCTTATTGCTAGGCTATTGTCATGAATAATGTTGGTTATTTAGCTAGATACTGTCATAACAGTCAGTCATAACGGTGTTTTACCGCGGCGTTGTTCAGCTGTTGTCCACCAGTGACGTCACGGTCGCGTTCAAGAATTTCCGTAGCGAGCTCGGGTTTTTCCGTCAATTTTATAAAATCGTCAGTTTTAAAGCAAATTAAGCTGCTATTTTCATTTTAATTCATACTTATATCTGTCAGTAACTACAATAATGTGAAATATTCATGGAGGTCCATTAAGTGGTGCTTAGCCTTTAAACAAGAGCAACACTGTAGATCGGGGGTCTCAAACCAAATCCACGGAGGGCCGCGTGGGTGCAGGTGTTCTTTCCAACCACGCAAAAGCCCCACACTACTGAAAGTCAAGATCTATTGATTAGATCCAATGATTAAAAACAGGTGGAATGAGGTGTGGCTTCTGCGTGGTTGGAAAGAAAACCTGCACCCACGCGGCCCTCCGTGGATCTGGTTTGACACGCCTGCTGTAGATAAAAGAAAATGGAGTGATCTTACCTACAGCTACCAGAAGCTTCTCTATATTTCCAGACATCTCACTCTCGATGCTCTGCTGTAGGGTCTTCCCTGACAGATTATGGTACTCCACCAGGGCTTAAAGTATCATACAAACAAATATAATCCAGTCTTATTCAAACCTAATGCAAACACTGACAACATATTTTTTTATTTATTACTTAATGCAACAATCATTTATAAACAAAATTAGAGGCATAATAACTGAGGAGAGAGTTTGCGATCTGAAAAATAAATTCCTGGCAAATAATATTCCCTCTGTTTATGGAACAATTTTGTCTAAGGATTTAATAAAAGAAATAGTGTTTTACTAGAAGATATTAATTTAAATCTTTCAATCTTCTAGTTCCTGCAGTGGTTCTTACTCTGTCTGAGCTGAGGGACACTTCTGTGGCACAAAATATCGATAAACTTGCTCTCGTCTGTGCCCCACCTCTTCTCTCCGGCTTCATAGAGGACCTGTCCAAAAAAGCACAACCGTAAATATAAAGTGGACACAAAGAGAACTGAGACACAACCACAAGCCACAGCCAAGAATGTCTGCAACCGCACAGAAAAACACACCACAATATCGTACTATTAAAGAGTGCACGTTCTCTGACATGATACCACCAGTGAGTTCCTGTTTCCCAACATACCAAGCCAGTGAATAAAGCTGAAACCTAAGCATTTGTTCCATTTTACCTTAGCATCTGCTTTAGCTTTAGCAGCATCCACAGTTTTACTCTCATCCCTTTTTCCCTGTGGGTAAAGTGAGGAGATAGAATTACTCATTTTCATTCGTACAAATCAGATCCAAACACAACAGAACCATCAGTTGAGCCAACCTCAGCCAGGATGAGTAGAGCTTTCCCAAAATCCCCCGAAACCTCAGACTTCAGGTCGTGAATTAATGACCTTCCAGTTTCTGAAACCAACCAACAGTAATGTCAGCATTAACTAATTAACCTGCATTTAATACTGTAAAAATGCCCTGTAAACAAACACAAACCTGCCAGATAGGCATCGGACATAGCCTTGATCTGAGAGTTAGATCGGGATGCAAATAACTCAATCAAAGTCTTCTCAGTTGTTCCAGCTCCCTGAGTTAAAGAAAAGAGCTATTAACCACAGAATCACTGAGAGAGGTTTCTGAGGATGTAGTAATTAGAATTCTACTTATCAGTAAACCTCCAAAGAGCTAGAAAAGGCCTACGTGACAAAGAGAGAACTGTCAGCTGTAATAAACAGGTCTTTGTGTTATAGAAAGGGGTCTAAGTCTCTTACTTTAATCGCATGTATGAATTCCTTGCAGTCGTACTGCCCTGGGGGTGTGATGAGGGCCAGCAGGATATCCTCAAAGTCTCCACGAGTGTCACCCTTCAGGTCATCAGCAAGAGTCTACCATTCAAGAGTTCAAGAAGAAGCCCTTAGCTAGTTCAGTGAGGTAGGCCTTGTTCAAAATTCAGAACTTACAGTTTATAAAGTCTGCTTTAAAGACATTATTTACGTTTATTTTGAGAAATACTGTATAAACATTGGTAAAGTTGTACCTCCCTCCCCAGTTCATTTATAAAAATTAACCTGCAAAAGCAGACTATTTTGGATTCCCTGGTTTTGTGATGTCACAAAAATTGCACATTTACATATGTCCAAACTACAGGGGTTATGCTTAACCCATTCACTCTACAGTTGAGGAAAGCTTCTCTCTCGACTGATTTTGAAAGTAGCAGAGCATTCATTCATTCATTATCTGTAACCCTTATCCAGTTCAGGGTCGCGGTGGATCCAGAGCCTACCTGGAATCATTGGGCGCAGGGTGGGAATACACCCTGGAGGGGGCGCCAGTCCTTCACAGGGCAACACACACACATTCACTCACACACTCACACCTACGGACACTTTTTGAGTCACCAATCCACCTACCAACGTGTGTTTTTGGACTGTGGGAGGAAACCGGAGCACCTGGAGAAAACCCACACAGACACAGGGAAAACACACCACACTCCTCACAGACAGTCACCCAGAGGAAACCCACACAGACACAGAGAGAACACACCACACTCCTCACAGACAGTCACCCGGAGCGGGAATCAAACCCACAACCTCCAGGTCCCTGGAGCTGTGTGACTTGTAGCAGAGCAGCCAATCAGAATGGGGATCAGTAATAAGAACAGTATGGTTGGTTTACCCTCCCAGTTGCTTGATGGTAAGATTTGCAGATCAGCTGACGCTGGGCATTGCTTCTCTGAGTGAGAATTTCAATTAGAGTCTTCTCATTGGTTCCTGAGGAAGTTAGTCATACCAGACATTAAAGAAACTGAGATAACATTATTCACAGTCAAACAATGTGGGCATTCTTCACTAAATTCTGGTGCAGAGTAAATTTACTTAGTGAGTAACAGCAAATTCAAACATGTCAATATCAGTTGTGAAATGCCTCACCTAAACCCTCTATTGCTTTTCTTAAAGCAGCAGCATCTTCAGATGGATTGAAACCTGGCTTTTCTTTAACGGTGCCTCTGGCACTAGACTGGAAGATATGAAGAGAACATCAGGATATTTGCACATCACAAAGGTTTCTTAAAACAGAACATTACCACATTAAGCTTTCCAGCTACAACTGCATTACAACTGACATGCTTTCCAAACTACCTGTTATTGGTATTTCATTTTCTCCTTGACTACATCTGTGAAAGGATATTTCTGATTCTCATTTAAAAAAAAAAAAAATCAGCATCTATTTTAGGTGCTAAAGGTGCTAACAAGTTGGGCTTTTATTTTCTTGTGGGCCATACTTTTTAGAAATTAAATGGAGAGCCTTAGAGAAAGGAAAAACCTGAGAAATTCTGATCTAAATTACAGAAAGGGCATATAGTTTGCAGCCTAAACTAAGTCAAGCAGCCAAAAAGAGATAAAAGAGAAAAATATACTGGATTTATGAACTGAAACTCATCTCTGTTTGTAAAGATTGCAGATTCATTCATTCATTCATTGTCTGTAAGCGCTTATCCAGGTCAGGGTTGCGGTGGGTCCGGAGCCTACCCGGAATCACTGGGCGTAAGGCAGGAACACAGCCTGGAGGGGGCGCCAGTCCTTCACAGGCCGACACACACTCACACCTACGGACACTTTTGAGTCGCCAATCCACCTACCAATGTGTGTTTTTGGACCATGGGAGGAAACCGGAGCACCCGGAGGAAACCCACACAGACACAGGGAGAACACACCAGACTCCTCACAGTCACCCGGAGAAAACCCACGCAGACACAGGGAGAACACACCACACTCCTCACAGACAGTCACCCAGAGGAAACCCACGCAGACACAGGGAGAACACACCACACTCCTCACAGACAGTCACCCGGAGGAAACCCACGCAGACACAGGGAGAACACACCACACTCCTCACAGACAGTCACCCAGAGGAAACCCACGCAGACACAGGGAGAACACACCACACTCCTCACAGACAGTCACCCGGAGAAAACCCACGCAGACACAGGGAGAACACACCACACTCCTCACAGACAGTCACCTGGAGGAAACCCACGCAGACACAGGGAGAACACACCACACTCCTCACAGACAGTCACACAGAGGAAACCCACGCAGACACAGGGAGAACACACCACACTCCTCACAGACAGTCACCCGGAAGAAACCCATGCAGACACAGGCAGAACACAGCACACTCCTCACAGACAGTCACCTGGAGGAAACCCACGCACAGGGAGAACACACCACACTCCTCACAGACAGTCACCCAGAGCGGTACTAGAACCCACAACCACTAGGTCCCTTTATACCCTAAAAGGCAAATCTAGGAATATGTAATTAGTCTCTGCATCTAAACTCCTCATCCAGACTTTTTTTTTCCAATTTGCGGTGCAAGTTAACAGGATTGGTTCTTTAGTTTTGTGAGGTAAGATAACCTAGCTTTGCGCCCCTGCTTATTGTTCAAGTCACTTTAAGACTGCTTGTTAATGCCCTGCACTCACATCTCATTCCTTTGTTGAGAAAGCAATAAATGGCTGAACAAAAATGAACAGTAAGATTATCATAAAGCCATATGTGGGCATCCTTACAGTAACAGATAATGAGTCGGGAGAGTCCAGAAGAAGGCTCAGGTCATCCTGAAATGCATGAGCCAAAAACATGTCTTTCAGCTGAATAAAGTACACATGAGTGATTATGCAAATATAAAATTGCTTCTTGTGTAAGCATACACACCCATACAGTAGCCATTTTGGATGTCCAGTTGATGTTGCTGCGTTAAACCTGCATTAAAAGGAAAATTATCAGTGCCTTTCTTTTACCACAAATGTCCAGACGTTTATAGACACTCCGTACAATCACTAAATTCAGCTATTTAAAGCCATCAGTGCAGAATCACACACATGGAAGGCCAATCTAATGTGACCCAATGGAGCAGCGGAACATACCCAGTAAACAAGGAACGTCCCTGCACGTTCAAAATAGGTCTAAAAGTAGTCTGTCCGTCAAGGACATATTTTAAACGTCAATGGACGTCCAAAATCCATCTTAATAGGTTAGTTAAGTGGTGACCAATTGATAACGTCAGTGGACGTCCAAAACGCGTTTTATAGAAGTAATTTATTTCGGGACCAATTAATAACGTCAATGGACGTCCAAAATACGTCTAATAGTCGTCTTTTCAATGTCTGTGTTTGGACGTCTTTTCAACTTTCATTTTCAACAAGAGAACGTTGATTAGACGGCAGTCATTACGTTATTTCAACGTTGAATCAACGGCTAATTGTTTACTGGGTAGAATCATACTAAATGCCAACTGTAGTCTTGATGAGTATAAAACCCGAGGTTTGGGCTGTGGAACAGTGTTCTCTATAGTGATGGGGCTACATATAATAGCTTTAGGTCCTGATCCAACATCAGGTCCTGACCTCATTAATGTTTTTGTGGCATGAACTCCTAACTGCAATGTTACAATATGAAGCCATCCAAGAGGTGACAAAATAGTACAAAATTCTCATTAGTACCCCTGAAGAATATCAAGAGAGTGTCAAACAACTTGTGAAGGCAATGTAGGATTCATGGTTCTTAACTCTGCACCGAGCACAAAAGTAGACTTCACACACAATGGTCTAAGCCTCTGAAACTATTTGCAACGCTGCACATATTTTACGTTTTTCACGTAGCTTTTAGGAAACGTAATATAATCCATTGTAGTTCTTCTAACAAAAATCTCGCGACGTCAATAAAATTAGAACCATCAACGTAAGGACGTCCCGAGGTAACTTTAGCAGTGAACTGGAAAGTGAAAATAAATCTAAACGGATAACCACAAACCTCAAGTCCACGTTTGCGGTACAAACCGAACCTCAGCGTGAATACAGCTCGGTTTATCTCCACATTTAAACGTTTTCTATCTGTGTTTTAGATTAGTTCGGTGATAAAACGGCTAATTTACCTCAGAAAGTCCCGCTAGCCTCAGCGTAGCCCTGTCCTGTCAGCAGTTAACGCCCATTCAGAGCAGGAAACGGAGTGGGGATGTGGCTCCAGAGAATTGGCCTTCACCAGTCAGATTGTGGTGTTATTAAAGTGTTTTGAAACCAGAGCTTTAATTCACACTGAAAAAGGGGGTTTCTACAACCGAGGACACTTTGGGCTCTCCATTTTTTTTAAAGACACGCTCCAGTGAAAAAACAAATGTTTACCCATTTTGGCACATTGTAATTTATGCTGGAAGAGGTATCATTTGACAAATAAGCACTCAATGGCTATGGCTGGGAATTTCCGGTTTGAAAATACAAGTGAATCACACTGCCAGGATTTCTTACGTCATATATCCAAGGAAGTCATTTCATCAACTCACGGGGTGGGGCTTTTGAACTGCAGGTAAGCGGTGGAGGCGTGAAGGTTGATCAATTGAATACATCCGTGAATTATGAATGCAGGCGATGGAGTAATGTCAGCTATATTTTATTCAAGGCACAGGGGATTTTGTTCTTATAAATAGTTTCTAAATCTGATGGTGATGATGTACAGAGGCAACTATTTAGATGGTTATTTATTGACAAGAATAGGACTTTAAATAGACCTCAAAAACAAAATTAAATTCTAAGTAGTCTGTAAAGTACATTTCCCAACACACTACCAACGTGTGTTTTTGGACCATGGGAGGAAACCGGAGCACCTGGAGGAAACCCACCCAGACACAGGGAGAACACATCACACTCCTCACAGACAGTCACCTGGAAGAAACCCACGCAGACACGGGGAGAACACACCACATTCCTCACAGACAGTCACCCGGAGGAAACCCACGCAGACACAGGGAGAACACACCACACTCCTCACAGACAGTCACCCAGTGCGGTACTAGAACCCACAACCACTAGGTCCCCTTATACCCTAAAAGGCAAATCTAGGAATATGTAATTAGTCTCTGCATCTAAACTCCTCATCCAGACTCCACCACCTGTTTGCAGCTTGAAATCAATTTGCTGTGCAAGTTGACAGGATTGGTTCTTTAGTTTTGTGAGGTAAGAAAACCTAGCTTGGTGCCCCTGCTTATTTTTCACGTCATTTTAAGAAGTGCCCTGCACTCCACTCAAATCTCAAAGAGGTAACTATTTAGATGGATATTTATTGACAAGAATAGGACTTTAAATAGACCTCAAAAATAAAATTAAATTCTAAATAGTCTGTAAAGTACATTTCCCAACACAGCAAAAGATTCCAGGTGGGAAACCCTGAACAGAATGAAGTTGTTACAGGTGAAATATTCTGCAACAACATTCACAGGTTAAAGAAAGCAAATTTTTCTTTTGATATGATGTTGTCTTGCCCTGTGAAGGACTGGCGCCCCCTCCAGGGTGTATTCCCGCCTTGCGCCTAATGATTCCAGGTAGGCTCTGGACCCACCACGACCCTGAACTGGATAAGGGTTACAGATAATGAATGAATGAGTGAATGATGTTGTCTCCCTCAGCTGACTATTATTAGACACAACAGGCAACACTCTATGACATGAAGAAGCTGAAAGGTTTTTTCCACAAACCCTTTCTCCTGCTCTCTGAGGTGATTCACTGTGTCTTCACTTTGGAAGTAACAGAGCTAAATAAAGTATAGATTTTATGAACTGAAATCATCTCTCTCTCAGCTGCACATACTGTCATGATCAAATCCATGCCAAGGACATTTCAGATGATGCCGTTTCTTCTAAAACATCTCCAAATGCAGCCCCCTTGAGGAAATGATGGTGTAAGGTGGTAAAATGTGGATGTTGCTCTGTTTTTTACTTGGAACAAAGACCTGAGAGTACAGACCATTACAGTTTTTCAAGGCTTCATTCTGCAACCTGAGATTTCCCAAAGAGCTCAGACAGCTTTGAGTCTGTTGAGGATTTGCCAGGATTTTAAGCTTTATGTCTGAAAGAATCATGGCACAGATCATGCAGTCAGACACACACATGACAAATGTGAAATACACACGCAAAGGTAGGCTATGCCCATTTGGACAAAGGACAAAATACATGTGCTGTTGTACATCTCACTTTCCCAGGCAGCTGCAGGTATGACCTCAAAACCAGTTTGTTTCACCGTGAATCGCCACTGGGTGGAGTCATGTCCACAGTTTGGGGATGCAGCACAAATTTAAAGGTGCAGTTGCACGTGACAGCGTTAAAGGAGCTGTCAGTCATTTTTGCCACCAGAAAATTGCAAACAGTGTTTATGAAAATTGATGTTTTCTGCAAATTGTAACACACAAGTCAAATCACTAATAGTCCTTGAATGAACCAGTTTGTGCTCTTTAGAGTGTGTCCCCCACACTTTTAATACAAAATCTCTGATACGTCCAGGCCACTAGGTGATTCATAATGTGATTAAGACTCGTTTGTTTATTGCATCCACTAAAGATTCAAATCGATTCTACTAAAACATAAAAACCCAGTAAACAAGGAACGTCCCTGGACGTTCAAAATAGGTCTAAAAGTAGTCTTGGACTACTATCAATGGACGTCCAAAATCCATCTTAATAAGTTAGTTAAGTGGTGACCAATCGATAACGTCAGTGGACGTCCAAAACGCATTTTATACAAGTAATTTATTTCGGGACCAATTAATAACGTCAATGGACGTCCAAAATACGTCTAATAGTCGTCTTTTCAAAGTCGGTGTTTGGACGTCTTTTTAACGTTCATTTTCAACCTTAAGAGAACGTTGATTAGACGGCAATCATTACGTTATTTCAACGTTGCATCAACGGCTAATTGTTTACTGGGAAGTTGTTGACAGGAATCAGAGATGTGGAGAATTAGAGGTCTTCAACTCCAGACCTTTGATCCAGGTTCCATGCCAGGATTTTCAAATGGCTAGTAATGACTATAGCTGCAACTGCTATTGCACCTGACTAGCCAGGTATAGTGACGTACCAGCCAGCCATTGTAAAATCTGGCCTGCAACATGGATGAAATATGGATCTGGAGACCTCACTTTAAAATTGAACTGAGCAGAAATTGGAAGTGATTGTTCCATAGTTTTTAATGTTGTACCTTTGAAGCTAATGCAGAAGAAATAATAGAAGCTTACAGCTATGAACTTTGCTTTATGCCTTATCCACAAATGATCCAGTGCAAAACTAAAGACGGAAACCGAGACATCAAACATATGGCTTGACTTACCAAGTAATATTTGCAAAGGTGAAACTGCATTTGATTTATGCTGTACTTTCCTTTACTGTACAGGGTCAATATATTTAAAAGGTGAGAAATCACAAACTGTCCTTGCCTTTGGCCCTCTGTAGCCCCAGTAAAGCTCTGTGGGTAAAAATGCTGCCAGAGAGAACCACCACTGTAGGACATTATAAGTGGAAATGAGTAGCATTTAAATGCTCGTAAAAAAAAAAAAAAAGGATTGCATGAGACTGAGACAAACAAATAACAAGAACTCTCTTTTCTGTTCTGTTTTGGCATCCTTTCCAAACAGAATGTGTCTTTGAGGCCTCAGGGTGAACAAAAAACATATGCTCCGCAGCTCTCCTCTTGTTTTGTTCTTTTTTTTCTCTCTCTCTCCTCGTTCCCGTTCTGTGACCTGGGAGAAAAATTACATGCCGAGAGTCTTATTAATCTGGGAAATGTTGCCAAAACCTCTGGCCATGTGAAACATTCTGGTAATAGCTGCTCTGTGTTAAAAAAAGAGTCTCCTTGCTTCATCTCAGACTTCAAATCCAATGTCAGATCTTCTCTGTAATGACAGTTAAACCCATCATCAAACTGGACACTCGTCAATATGCCCGGCCTCACTGTTTCAACCCCGAGACCCTAGAAGGATTTCAATCAGCATGTAATTAATATTCCAATGGAAGGAACACAGCAGGAAGCAATTATTCAATGGGCCCCACCCCCACTGCCCACTACTCAACATGATGCTCAGTGTGTCTATCTAACGTAGCCTACACTCCACTACTCACCATTTAACAGGGCACTGAATAATCTCTGCCCTTTTCAGACTATGGACCAGCTCACATTTCCCAAATCTCTGCTTTAACAAGAGAAAATATCTACATATATTATATCTCCAAGCCAAGCTTGGCCTATGAAGTTAGCTTCTATAGTTTTTATGTTGAAGCTACAAGGCTAATGTTGCTAATATATATATATATATATATCTCACCAATTAGCTTAGTGCTAACTGCATGTCTAAATCCTCAGTCTTGCAGTGTTTTACATAACCTCAGTTTGATAAGAAATGTATCAAGATATTTGTAAGATATTTATCAACATTTTAACTATGCTATATCAGTGAGGCTAGCTGGCATCACGTTTACTTTAGCATCGAGATTAGCAGCTAGCTGACAGAACTGGTTGATACCACAGGGATTCTCACTGGTTTTGTGGTGTAGTTGCAAAATACATGCTGGATTTTATGTTAGAGTAAAACTAATGGACAAAATGAGGGAAAAAATATAAAATCATGAACTCTGTCAAACCCGTGAGTTTGACCAATATATTGCCAACTGCAAAACACAAGTCAGTGTAAGTTTATATAGTAAAAAAGTATGGAATCACATTATGTGGCCCAGTAAAGCTGCTGTCACGTTGGTGTAAACCAGCAGCTCAGAGAGATGTCCAGTATCTCCATCCCTCTCACTCCGGTCTGTGCCATTTTGCGCTCAAAAGCTAATTGAGATCAGATGCGAGCGCGACCTATGCCGAGGGTAACCTGGAAGCATTTATTTTATGGAAAAGATGTTTAGTTAAGTGCAGCGCTGCAGCTTAATGAGTCTGGGCCTGGGCTCTGTGATGAATATGATCGGTGAAAGCTCTGAAGGCCGCTTCCTGAGCCCTTCCTTCCTCTCGCATCAAGTTTCAGATTAGCACACTTCCTGTCCACTCTGTGCGTTTGTACTCTGAATTGATACTTCTCCACAAAGGTTATCAAGCAGTATTTCGTGCATAACAACCTTTTTACCTTCTGTATCTTTCATGTCTCTGAGAATGCCACATGATAGTGGGAGAACTGGGAGCATTCATCCATTTGTGGCTAGCTGCCATGCTTTGTGAAATGATGGATGCTGTAAATGATATGGACAAACTTTCATATTGGGTTTACATTTATACATTGATCTTTAAAATGTGCCTTGAACATATTAAAAACATATTTGTGAAGACTTGGCCTGCAGAGGATTAATAATACACCAGTTCAGATCAAAGCACTGATTCTGCTAGTAGGAAACACAAGTCAAAATAAAATCTCTTATTTTTTTAAGCTTTTTCTAAACAACAAAACAAAACAAATAAAATAAAATAAAGGGTGGCACGGTAGTGCAGCAGGTTAGTGTCACAGTCACACAGCTGGAGGTTGTGGGTTCGATTCCCACTCCTGTCTGTGAGGAGTGTGGTGTGTTCTCCCTGTGTCTGCATGGGTTTCTTCCGGGTGACTGTCTGTGAGGAGTGTGGTGTGTTCTCTCTGTGTCTGCGTGGGTTTCCTCCGGGTGACTGTCTGTGAGGAGTGTGGTGTGTTCTCCCTGTGTCTGCATGGGTTTCCTCCGGGTGACTGTCTGCCATTCTTCTGACGAGTGCAGCTGACACATGGGATTATGGGAAATGTAAGACAGTGAAGGATAAATATATGCTGCCTTCAAAACAATCAGCATAACGCATTTTATACAAATGTTTAATTTATTTTTTTTTGCTCCCTCAGGGTACTGCATCAGTAGACAGCACTGTAGAGTTCTTAGTATCAAAACAATGAGGACAACAATTGGACGTAGTCTAGAAACCCACCAATGGTCTTCAAGTATGCTCCACCTATGGATGCCAAATCACACAAAACACCAGCACGGACAGGAAGTATCTTCAAAGCACAGAAGTCCGTCCCAGTACAAAAACATGACATGCACAGTTACTACTACACAGTAAGTCCTACTCCCTACAAAGTGTAAGTTCTGCAGGCTAGTACTCGAAATATTAACATAGTAAACTGTTTTAAGTGGGCGGCACGGTTGTGCAGCAGGTAGTGTCACAGTCACACAGCTCCAGGGACCTGGAGGTTGTGGGTTCGACTCCCGCTCCGGGTGACTGTCTGTGAGGAGTGTGGTGTGTTCTCCCTGTGTCTGCATGGGTTTCCTCCGGGTGACTGTCTGTGAGGAGTGTGGTGTGTTCTCCCTGTGTCTGCATGGGTTTCCTCCGGGTGACTGTCTGTGAGGAGTGTGGTGTGTTCTCTCTGTGTCTGCATGGGTTTCCTCCGGGTGACTGTCTGTGAGGAGTGTGGTGTGTTCTCCCTGTGTCTGCGTGGGTTTCCTCCGGGTGACTGTCTGTGAGGAGTGTGGTGTGTTCTCTCTGTGTCTGTGTGGGTTTCCTCCGGGTGACTGTCTGTGAGGAGTGTGGTGTGTTCTCTCTGTGTCTGCGTGGGTTTCCTCCGGGTGCTCCGGTTTCCTCCCACAGTCCAAAAACACACGTTGATAGATGGATTGGCCACTCAAAAGTGTCCGAATGTGTGTGTGTGTGTGTGTGTTCCTCTGTGAAGGACTGGCGCCCCCTCCAGGGTGTATTCCTGCCTTGTGCCCAATGATTCCAGGTAGGCTCTGGACCCACCGCAACCCTGAACTGGATAAGCGCTTACAGACAATGGATGGATGAATGAAAATAAAATAAAAATAACTTTCGCTTAAGTTTCCTGTGACTCAGATATTTCTCTTTAAAAAAAATCAGTCCAGGATTCTCACAGTTGGCTCCTCAAATTTTAGTGGAGATCTCACACCGTGCTCAGATTTGCTCAACTGACATAAAGCCTCATTTCTCATTTAGCCTTCATGGGTCTCGTTTTTGTCTAGTTCTATTTTTCCAAAGGTATTTAGGAGACTCTGCAAGTCTCCTGAGTAATTCACTCTTTGAACAAACAAGTTTTCCTCTGGGTAAAGACAACAACCATGCCAGCACCCTTTGTAGGCAGTAGGGAGCAAGGCAACCAACAAGGAATTGAGACACACCCTCTGTGTAACACAGCTGTTCATTAGAGATCAGATTCATGGAAAAATTGCTTTAAGGCATTGTTTATTGTAAAAAGCACTGCACAAATTACCTCAGACTGAGCTCCTGTTCAGAGGCAGGTGCATGCAAAGACCTTGCATATCCTCCACAGCAAAAAGAAACACCAAGAAATCACTTCCTTCGCATGTAAAAGGTGTTTACGCCACAAGAACCTGCCTATAAATCTCATTGACATCACATAAACCTCATAGTCCTTTGGCAACACCAGCTTCTCATGCACTGCAAGCCTCATTAAAACTCTGGCCCAAGGTGCTACACTGAAATGTGTTACCTACCGCAATGCGTTACCCATAGAGGGCGCTGTTGATTAATAACATCACGCTGGAAAATAAAATGCATCAGTGTTTGTTGAGATATCAAAAAACAATTTCTCTTATTATATTGTACTAAAATAAACTCCTGATACGACACGAGTGTTTTGTGCCACTGTTATGGACCCAGGTATTCAGCGTTGTACAGACCGCTTGTATAAACCACATAGAAAAATCACAGATTGAAACACATGCTCTGGAGCAGCCACAGATGAGCTTAAGATCACCATGCTCAAAGCCAAAGGGGCCTAGGGGGGTATAAAGCTCTTCATCTATGGGCTATGCACCAGTACAGTGATGGAGCATCATCTAATAACTTTTAGGAGGAGTTGGAGTGGCGTTTTGATTCAGAACCAATCATCCACCATCAGAACCTGACCTCCCTAATGTTATGTGGCTGGATACAATCAAAGCTTAATTGTAAATATTCCAAAATGTTAGAGTAAATCAGTGAAGTGTTACTGCAGCAACGAGGGGGAAAGTGGTTGGTTCCAGAAATAAATGTGGAATATTTGTGTCCTT
Source organism: Hoplias malabaricus (assembly GCF_029633855.1). Lineage (NCBI taxonomy): Eukaryota > Metazoa > Chordata > Actinopteri > Characiformes > Erythrinidae > Hoplias > Hoplias malabaricus. The sequence continues at coordinate 5,729,458 of NC_089817.1, forward strand.
ACACAGTGTTTGAATTTATATAATTTCAGGATTGGGGCGACACAGTGTCGCTTCAGTAATGTCACTGCTACAAGGCTCCAGGGTGTCCCTGTGTCTGGGTGGGATTGCTCTGCATCCTCCACTTTCCTCCCACAGTCCAACAACACAGTGTGTTGAACAGGTGTGTGTGTGTGTGTGTGTGTGTGTGTGTGATATAACCTCTGATTGACCCTGTCAAGGTTGTTGTGTTCCTATTTAGTACCCAGTGATTCCATGTAGGCTCAGACAGACTAGGGTTTGATTCCCCATTGTTATATATTATATTGTGTGTGTGTGTGATGTAGGATCTAGCGCCTAGTGATGTAGGCTCCAGACTCAGCACAAACCTGAACAGATAATGAATGAATGAATGAATGAATGTGTTCATTTTGTGGCAGCAGGAAGCAGTGACAAACTGATCCATGGCTCAACAGGAATAGAACCCTACGGTAGTGGTGTTTTTTTTTGCTATCAGCTTCCACACACACTGTAAAAGTGGAGGAACAGCACATTCCATGCTCCTCACTGTGGAGCTGTTGATTACAGTCTTCCTCACATAAGATCACGGTGAGATGGAGAGGGCTGTGGCAGTGGGGAATCTAGTGCTTCACTCACTTAGGATCAAGGCAAGGGCGGGAAATGGTAGAAGACATAAAAGCTAAACGTGATGGTAATCACCAGAGAACATGCCACAGTTTAACCACTCCAACCTCAGTGACTAAAGAAAGAGAAGAAAAAAAAGATGCTTACTTCAAGGGCAGTGCAGCTTGAGCCATATTCTACATTAAATGTAAACGCAGCAAATCGAAATGCATCGCTGCTGCACACTGCAGTAAAAGCCTTTTCTAGAAATCAGAATTACAATGTTCAGCTGGATGTGTGAACACAGGCTCTTCACGTCCTACACTTCAGCGGCTGGAAAATAGTGGCTTCTACATCCAAAATAGTGCAATACGTGTCCAGTAGGAGAGGAAGGGTAGGAACTAGGGCTCTCCAGAGTTATTGGAATCTGCTGTAAAGATGAGAATGATGTCTATCAGTTTGTCTATTACTGATAATTCTGCCACTCGCATTTACTCAGTTCTGTGTACTTCCCTTAGACTACTTTTCGGAGTATTCTGGGATTGATTTAGGAGGTTGTGTTCCTTTCAAATTAAGGAGGTGGTGAGTTGTCTCTTCTGATGATTTCAGTTTAACTCCAGACTTAACTCCTGATGGGCAGTGATTGCTTTAGGTCGTAAAATCTGGGGCAAATGTGGTTCATATAGTTTGTAACAGATCGAATGGGCCTTTACTGTAGCACTCCGAGCCAGACCCACTTTCAGGAATTTTTAAAGCCAGCTAAACCGTGCAGGGTGTCAGTTGTGATGTTAAGGCACTAACCATAATAGTGCACTTCGCAGATTATAAAACGAAGACCACTTCACACAGACAGTGCACTAAATGTTACAGGGATGTGAAGCTTATATTGAATATAGACGGTTTTATTGTCTCACATACAATGCACTATTTTAGTGCAGAAGCCTGTTTTATGACGTACATGACGTGCACCTGAGCAGTGTGGAGGGAGATGTTAGAGCTTCAGCTTTAAAAACAAACAAAAACATTGCATCTGCAGCTTAGTATGACATGCCTTTTTTTATAGTAACAGTTCTTCACATTTAAAACAGTTCATTCATTCATTCATTATCTGTAACCCTTATCCAGTTCAGTCGCGGTGGGTCCAGAGCCTACCTGGAATCATTGGGTGCAAGGCGGGAATACACCCTGGAGGGGGCGCCAGTCCTTCACAGGGGAACACACACTCCAACCTACGGACACTTTTTGAGTCACCAATCCACCTACCAACATGTGTTTTTGGACTGTGGGAGGAAACCGGAGCACCCGGAGGAAACCCACACAGACACAGGGAGAACACACCAAACTCCTCACAGACAGTCACCCGGAGGAAACCCACGCAGACACAGGGAGAACACACCACACTTCTCACAGACAGTCACCCGGAGGAAACCCACACAGACACAGGGAGAACACACCAAACTCCTCACAGACAGTCACCCGGAGGAAACCCACACAGACACAGGGAGAACACACCACACTTCTCACAGACAGTCACCCGGAGGAAACCCACACAGACACAGGGAGAACACACCAAACTCCTCACAGACAGTCACCCGGAGGAAACCCACACAGACACAGGGAGAACACACCACACTTCTCACAGACAGTCACCCGGAGGAAACCCACACAGACACAGGGAGAACACACCACACTTCTCACAGACAGTCACCCGGAGGAAACCCACACAGACACAGGGAGAACACACCAAACTCCTCACAGACAGTCACCCGGAGGAAACCCACACAGACACAGGGAGAACACACCAAACTCCTCACAGACAGTCACCCGGAGTGGGAATCGAACACACAACCTCCAGGTCCTTGTCATTTTATTTCAGAATGAGAACCAAAAAGAATAGAACCTAATAAACAAGCCCTAGGACTACAGATAAAGATGCTGGATGTACTTAAAAGTTCCCCTCAGTTTTCTAGAGGGACTGTGTTACTGGTTAACCTATTGGATGCCAGTCTGGTTGTTACTTTTCCTTCTACTTGAGCTTTCATTGGCGTACGTGTTCTGACGCAGAGTTTTCTACGTACTTCTGCCAAAATGGGAGCGTTCATATTGCAGTAGTTTGAATGCTATGGCATCTGAATGAGTCCAGCCCCTTTTTACCCACAATGCTCTTAGGCCTTACCCACATTTTGCTCAGGAACAGAGGGAGCTGATTAAAGTGTGTAATTCGTTAAGGGGCGCTCGCTTTCGGCCCTGATCGACGAAAAAGCGAACAATGCAATCGAAAAGCAAATGATCCACTGCTTTGAGTCGCTATCAGAGCTCAAAAAACCCTCTGTTAATTTCCTCCCTCATTTGCATATGCAGTGAGCCTGCCCTTTTCGGCGTGAGCGTCCCCCGGCAGAAAATCGGTTCTCGTCTCGGCCCAAGTGCGTTCCCGCACACTAAACTGATTGGATTCTTGATGAGGATCGTCGGGTGGCTCGCGCTCTCGAGAGGCGAGGACGCTCTGTGCCGCTGAAGTGATTAAACGCGCTCTCAAGTCCCCCCCCCCCCCCCGGCATAACTACCGGAGCACGGGGAGTGTGCGAGGCATGTAATCAGCACCGCGAGCCACAGAATAATGGCGCGCTTCTTCTTCTTCACTGGAGACCCCGCCGTCACACGAGTGCTCGTGCCAGAGCCCGTGTCAGTGCGCCCGCATTGTCACAAGGCCCCGGAGGATGAATAATGCAGAGCAATCCTATCCTAAATAATCTGCATATAAACCAGGCATAAAAACTGGCGAGGAGGGAGGTAGGGAGGGGGGAAAGGGCAAGAGGGAAGGGTGAGTCCATTTGTACCTTACAGAAAGGAAAGAGAAGATGAAGAAGAAGAAGAAGAAGAAGGAGGGGGAAATGCAGCTGGGTGCTTGTCATAGGGAGGCCTCTTAATGACTCCAAGGCTGCTGAATTGCCCCGGTCCGAAATTGTGTACTTCTCCTCTTCAGAAGAGACAAAAAATAGTCCTCAAGAAGGATTAGAGTGTCCAAAACCACAATGTTCATCAAATAAAAGATAAAAAGTACCCTGTGCTATGTATGAGCTACACTGCATAGCCAAACGTACGAGGAACCCCTTCTAAGTTTCGGGTTCCTTTTATTTTCAAAGAGAATGCAACAAAACAAGGGCGGCACGGTGGTGCAGCAGGTAGGTGTCGCAGTCATACAGCTCCAGGGTCCTGGAGGTTGTGGGTTCGATTCCCGCTCCGGGTGACTGTCTGTGAGGAGTGTGGTGTGTTCTCTCTGTGTCTGCGTGGGTTTCCTCCGGGTGACTGTCTGTGAGGAGTGTGGTGTGTTCTCGCTGTGTCTGCGTGGGTTTCCTCCAGGTGACTGTCTGTGAGGAGTGTGGTGTGTTCTCCCTGTGTCTGCGTGGGTTTCCTCCGGGTGACTGTGAGGAGTGTGGTGTGTTCTCTCTGTGTCTGCGTGGGTTTCCTCCGGGTGACTGTCTGTGAGGAGTGTGGTGTGTTCTCCCTGTGTCTGCGTGGGTTTCCTCCGGGTGACTGTCTGTGAGGAGTGTGGTGTGTTCTCTCTGTGTCTGCGTGGGTTTCCTCCGGGTGACTGTCTGTGAGGAGTGTGGTGTGTTCTGTGTCTGCGTGGGTTTCCTCCAGGTGACTGTCTGTGAGGAGTGTGGTGTGTTCTCCCTGTGTCTGCGTGGGTTTCCTCCAGGTGACTGTATGTGAGGAGTGTGGTGTGTTCTCCCTGTGTCTGCGTGGGTTTCCTCCAGGTGACTGTCTGTGAGGAGTGTGGTGTGTTCTCCCTGTGTCTGCGTGGGTTTCCTCTGGGTGCATCCTTCTGTAGGAGGCCACTGACCCCAATAGGCGAGTCTCCCAGCGAGCCCAGACTGGAGTGAGCTTTTAAGATTAGCAAATTGTAGCTTTAGCAATTTAGCATTAGCGTAAATAGCAGACACTGAAATTCGTGCTAAGTTAAGCCGTATCTACGCTTCGTCTCCCCACATTCACCGCCTACTCTCCGTTATTCCACCCCCCCCCCCCCACCTCCCGTCATACAGCCAGTGCCTGTGTTACTCCTCCAGCCAGTCGTCACGTCTTCAAGGTAGCGATGTGTAACCACTTACAACTTTATTATTTCTTTTTTATTACTGTTACCACTGTATTTCTCTTTTATTTTTAGTAACGCTACATGTATTTTTTTACTAATTTGAGAGTGTTGTAAACATATATCAGTGCAAAAGGGTGACTTTCGGGGCGGGGGCTGGAACACATTTATTTCTTTTCCATTTTTTTAAATGGGGAAAATTGACTCGAGAAACAAACTTTTCCACATACGAACCGGGTCACGGAACGGATCAAGTTCATAAGTAGAGGTTCCACTGTACATGTATATTTTTATTCATGACAAATATCGAATATTGACATTGACCCACAATTCTCATAGTAGTGCATCAGTACTATTCTTTCTCATAAATCTGACTGAAAAAAAGGTGTGTAGTTTTTAAGGTGGTTTGATAACAGTGTGTGGACCTTGGGTTTTATCCATTGACATTGTGGGGTTTTGGGGGGGGAGAGAGAGAGAGAGAGAGAGAAACAAAGCACAAGTTCCTCACCACTGGACCAGTGCATGATCGTGTCCAAAGTTTACAGAACTAATTTATGCATGTATATTTTCAACGACATGGCAGGAAAAAACATTTAGTCCCCCACTTTCCCCCCTCACTGCCATCCCCATCACCTCCATCATGGCAGCTGTAAACGGAGAGAGACGCGCAGTAATCCGCTTGATAAATGTAAAGCGAAATGAAGCTATCAGCTGAAAGCAATTTTCGAGCCAGCGGCTCAGGATTTTCACCCCACCATCGATCATGAGCCTCTGGTCCAGGCCAAGATACACAATGCCCCCAAATTGCTGACATATGGACCCAAGGACCAGCGCGAACCTGTGCCTTGCCTCTGTCTGCAGGCTACCTCCTCTAAACTTCTGTTTATTCAGTCACCCCTGTGTTTTTCTCCATTAAAATGATGCTTTTCAGTGCAAGCGCTAGCACCGTTAGCTTGCGATAGTCTTAAAAATGAAAGGCCACAAAGGGTTTTTGACACAATGCCGTTTAAAAAACAATGTTTAGTCCTCAGAGAAACCTTCAAGGGGTGGTTCTTTAAAAGATTACAGCTGGCAGAGTTGTTCTTTGTAGGCTCTTAGATGCTGTGAATAGCCCCTCTTGGGCGCCTTAATTTTAAGAGCATTGTGGTCTATTATGTTTAAGAGTGAGCTCCTTCACTGATATTCCAACTAAATGATGTACTAAACTTGGCTCAGAGGTCCTTCTTAAGTAAACTCAGAGTGACATGTCATTACATAGAAGAATGCTATCAAGTACTTGAGTAAAATAACTTTTCTGTAACGGCGTCAATAAAAAAAACGGAATTTTTATTTCATTGTAGTGGAAGCTATAGGTTTATTCTTCACAAAAAAAAGAGAAAAGGATGACCGTGTTGAGCCCAATGGCTGTGAACGTGAATCAAACATTGGCAGTTCCTTATTAAGAGTGCTCCCTCACCATCCTCTGAGACTTCCACCATCCTGTACAGACCACAGAGTTTACATTCAGTGCTGTGCTTTCTTACATAAACAGTGCGCTTGTGGCATTGCTCTGATTAGGAGGAGGACCCCCAAATCACATTAAAACTTCATCTGTCCTCCCGTTTGTTTGTTTGAAGGAGTGAGGACAGCGGGAGCCAACAGCCACTGGCGTGCCATGGCAACATTTGTTTATGAACGGGGAAAAATACACAAACATCACCCAAACACCACCTTCAACACTCCACTTTTTATCACCACCATCCTTGCTATATTTTCTCTTTTTCCTGGGGTTATATCTGAGTGTCCTTTTCTTGAGGTATGAGGAATGGCTGACAGCTTCCAGCCTGAAGCATGATAATCAAAACTAACAGGGCACCGGCGTCAAGGTTTGAAGGTCTTGTGGATGTCAGCCCAGCAGCTCCTTGGTTTTTGTGGCCAGCTGTTTGTCAATGTCTGCAGTGAAACTGTCTGCCATCTGCTGAACCTGGTAAAGATAATGAAAGGACAAAGAATACCATCAGAACCGCAGCAAAATGAGCTGTTTTCCAATCTCTGTACCACATCTCTCTGAACGGCCTTTTCACAAAAATAGATTTAAATTCATTTAAGTTGTATCTCTATTTCCATGTTAAAATACAAGATAAATAATAATAAAAATGACAGCATAAAAAACTTTTTATAACACAGTATCTCGGGTGACATTATTCAAGTGTGTATTATCGCTTCTGTGGCTTAATTGGTAAAGTGCAGTGGTTTTGGATAAAAGCAACCAACCATTCATTCATTCATTATCTGTAACCCTTATCCAGTTCAGGGTCGCGGTGGGTCCAGAGCCTACCTGGAATCATTGGGCGCAGGGCGGGAATACACCCTGGAGGGGGCGCCAGTCCTTCACAGGGCAACACACACACACACACACACACACACACACCTACAGACACCTTTGAGTCACCAATACACCTTCCAACGTGTGTTTTTGGACTGTGGGAGGAAACCGGAGCACCCGGAGGAAACCCACGCGGACACGGGGAGAACACACCACACTCCTCACAGACAGTCACCCGGAGGAAACCCACGCAGACACAGGGAGAACACACCACACTCCTCACAGACAGTCACCCGGAGGAAACCCACGCAGACACAGGAAGAACACATCACACTCCTCACAGACAGTCACCCGGAGGAAACCCACGCAGACACAGGGAGAACACACCACACTCCTCGCAGACAGTCACCCGGAGGAAACCCACGCAGACACAGGAAGAACACACCACACTCCTCGCAGACAGTCACCCGGAGGAAACCCACGCAGACACAGGAAGAACACCCCACACTCCTCACAGACAGTCACCCGGAGGAAACCCTAGCAGACACAGGGAGAACACACCACACTCCTCACAGACAGTCACCCGGAGAAAACCCATTCAGACACAGAGAGAACACACCACACTCCTCACAGTCACCCGGAGGAAACCCACGCAGACGCAGGGAGAACACACCACACTCCTCACAGACAGTCACCCGGAGGAAACCCACGCAGACACAGGGAGAACACACCACACTCCTCACAGACAGTCACCCGGAGGAAACCCACGCAGACACAGGGAGAACACACCACACTCCTCACAGACAGTCACCCGGAGGAAACCCACGCAGACACAGGGAGAACACACCACACTCCTCACAGACAGTCACCCGGAGAAAACCCATTCAGACACAGAGAGAACACACCACACTCCTCACAGTCACCCGGAGGAAACCCACGCAGACGCAGAGAGAACACACCACACTCCTCACAGACAGTCACCCGGAGGAAACCCACGCAGACGCAGGGAGAACACACCACACTCCTCACAGACAGTCACCCGGAGGAAACCCACGCAGACACAGGGAGAACACACCACACTCCTCACAGACAGTCACCCGGAGGAAACCCACGCAGACACAGGGAGAACACACCACACTCCTCACAGACAGTCACCCGGAGGAAACCCACGCAGACACAGGGAGAACACACCACACTCCTCACAGACAGTCACCCGGAGCGGGAATCGAACAAGCAACCAGCTTATATTAAATGTAAGGTAATGTAATGAGGGAAATTTGAGTATTTTCAGTAATATACAGTTACAATTTAGCCATTAACATTCCATCACTAATTCATTTCGATATTCATTATACATTTTTATGTTTTGGTAATGTTGATATGACTGGGTACTGGGTCCAAATTTAAAGCTTTTATATTTTATTTTAGGCCACAAAGTATCCAAACTCTGTTTCTCTGCTTAAGGATGTACTCAGTAGGAAAATAATTCCACTCCATTTGTATTTCTACACATCCTTTTTTTGGGAACTTTGACAGTACATCATTATTTAACTCAGGTCAAGTGTGGATTATGGATATTGTCCGCATTTCTACCCAGAAAAAAAAACATATTCATCCTAAGATTTTACCTGTTTCTCTATCAAGCGGATGGTGTCTTCAGAGACGCCTTCCTTGGCCTTCTTCACCTGTGTCAAAGCGTTAGAGCGGACCCTCCTCACGGAATCCTTTGCCTTGTTGCTGAACTGCTTGGCCAGTTTGGCCAAGTTCTCTCTGTGCTCCCGAGTTACTCTGTCAGAAACACATCGGATTATAAGAACACGCTTCTGTCACGTATCGTAATTAAATAAATATAAATACATAACCTTAACCTTAGCCTCAGTACGCAAAAAAACTCCAGCTTAAATCATGAAAATCCAGTCATTTCTGTCTTGAAATTAAACCGAATGAACTGAGACCAACAGACCGGTCGTTTCAAATAAAGGACACACATAAAGAAGCCTTTCTGACGTTTACGCTATAAGAAATTCCCTGCCAGAGAGGATTGAAATGGAAAACGGCTCGTATTTGCTTCCATCATTGTCCAGACCGAAATAAAATAAGGAAATAAAAAGTTACGTTGTTTCAAAATCAGCCAGGAGTTGAGTCTGAGTTGCAGCTCAAAACCAGATGCTTCTTCTTTCCTGTCTCTTTAAAGACAAACGGTGACGGGAGCAAATACCAAACTAAAAAGTATGTCTTTACTAATTCCCGGTGTGTGTGGAAGTCTGCCCCCTACACTCCCCCACCCTTTTTAATTGGCATTTTGCTATGAGCCATTTGCAAACAGTCCAAGTGCAGTGTCTGTTTACTGCAAACAATGTGTGTAATTAGTGATTCTGAGCCAATCAAGCCTGCCGCTCTCTTTAGATATGTAAATGTGTGCGAGGAGTCGGTGCTGATTGCGGCCGGATGGCGTCCGGCCCCTCGCCACGTCGCTGCCAGACGAGCACCTGCAGCCGCCACAGCACCACAGCTCCACCAGCCTTCGTAATCAGCCTGGCTTGTGGTGTGCGGAATAAAGGCAAAGACGTGGGGCTATTTTGCTTGGCAGGAGAGGGCAGGAGTGGTCAGAAACCGGAGGCCAAAGGGAGATTGGTGGTGAATAAACCGGGATACACTAATGCCTCGGGATTTACTTTTATGCGCCATGTTAAACGTTAAATATCACCACTGACTTATAATCTTTTAGACCTCAAACTGTTTACTGTAATCTGCGGTGTAGCTTCCCAAACTAACACTAAGAAACGAAAGGAGATAAATCAAAGTTAGAAAAACATCTGGCCAGAAACAGTTTTCCCTGACCACATCCAACTGATTAAAACCTGCATTCTCATAAATACACACACAGTAAATGACTGGAGCTGATAACTGAATTGAATTGGAACTGTGTGCTGTCTTTTAAAAGTTTGGGGACACAACCATATAACGGATTTGAAAATAAGTTTTCAAGCTTTCGTTTTTCCCCCCCAAAAGTGCAATGAAAAGCAGCGAGCCCTGTCTGTTTTTAACCCCAGTGGAGACGCCCTGGTTCTGTGATTTTAATTCTAGAATGCTGTGGAATTGTAGGCAAATTCCTTCATAGAAAGGAAATAACTTTGAGTCCTAAAACCTCATGTCGTTTTATGTTAAGAAAACTTTGCCTTTGTTTTTAAAAAAATATTCAATGAAAGCAAGAGGTCCCCAAACTTGTGACAGGCAGAAATGAAGGAGAGAGAGAGAGAGAGAGAGAGAGAGGGGTCAGTAATGGTGTTAGAGGTGAAAGTGCTTTGCTGAGCCTATGCCCGAGGCTGTGGTCGCTCACTTGGGAATGGGGACTCTGATGATGTTGCCCTCAACCTCTGGGTTCAGCTTCATGCTGCTCTCCTGTAGAGCAAGAGTGGCTGCTGCTGTTGCCTGAGGACACACACACACACACACACACACAAACAAACACATATGGGATAATGACAGCCAGCTGAGCATGCTGCTGTACCTGCAGCAAACCATTTTCACTCTTCTCTATTCACCAATAAACCTATATACTCTATAAACCCATACACTATTCCAAATCTAAACTTGAACAATAACAACCACGCAAAGCCCGTAGCAGACCACCATCTCCGAAAAACCGCACTCAAAGCTTAACTCAACCTTTGCTAATTTCTGAAAAATATCTACGAGTTTGTGTCCATCGTTTGAGGTTCTGCGGCCTACGATTTTGCTTCCTCCTCTAACCCTTATGCACCCTCAGCCCACCAGTACCAGCAGCCTGGTCTTTAGATCTAAAGCCAAGGGGGCAACATCTCCGAAGAGAGGGGTGTGTACAGGGTGAGGGTGTGTGTATGTGTGAGCTGTGGAAGTGCCGGAGGGCACTGTCAGCAAACACTCCTCTGGGAAAGAGCTGAGGGGCAAGCACGACAGGACGTTGACCTCTGACGACCTGCAGGGGGGGGGGCTCCTTGCTACAAACCCACCGAGGAGAACACACAGTGCCCTCAGCAATTCACTTTATCAGAGTGATACTGAAGGTGGTGTGCATTAGTTTACAAGACAATGAATGGCAAGACCAGGTGGGGATCCTAAGGGATTAGTTTGGGATCAGCTATTCTCTGGTGTTACCACTGAAAATGGAGCGGAATCGATGATAATAATATTTTATATCGAGCGTAATAAACTTCTCAGGTTCTGTTCTAGCAAAACGTAAAGATGTATTTTGTATTTCCACTTTTTTAACTGTAAATATCCCTAGGGATGCCGTTCTATTAATGTGTTGTTCATAGCTTCAGTGCAAAATTAAAGATTATAAACTACAATAAAGGCACGGTGAAAACGTTGATAATACGTTGAGATGGTGGTATGTCTCTCCCAAACGCTCACTGCATTTCTACATCATTATTTTCCTCCTGCACCTCCACCTCTAACAGTAAAAAGAATAGAAGTAAACAACAAGAAAAGACCCTGGCTTTGGTTAACATCTTAAAAATAGTGACAGGCTTTTGATTAAAAACTCGACGCAAGTTCAAAGGCGGCCCGAGAAGAGCAGAGCTAAAGAAAACACGTCCCTAATGAGTGTGGATACCACACAGACTCGCTCCGAGCAACTCCACACAACAGCCACTGGGCTTTCTCAGAAAAACTGCACCTTCTCCAGATCTTTAATGAATGACTGCAAAACAATGGCCTCTCTGGCCGAGGCGCGCGTAATGGATTAGAATAATTATAAAGCTGTTTGCTTTCGGGCCAGGGGCAGTCACCTCACTGCTGTTGGGTTTTTTGTTTTATTGCTGGTTCTGTTAGGTAATGGTGAGTTACGGTGACACCACACACACTTCTGAAGGGTATTATGAGCAGTCGTGCGTAGAATTCATGCCTAAATTATGAGCAGATTCGTTCTGTGTATTATCGTTCGTTTAAAGGTGATGAATAGGAAGCCAGATGTTTCCAAAAAGGTAATGGTAATATCAATTAGGCTTCGTTTCTGGTGCATTTTGATGTGAAACTGTATGACACACTACCATCCAAACATGGAAAAAAAATATCCAGACAAAACTAAAGATACAGATTTGTTTTTCCATGCGCTTATGTCCATTTATATCCATTTTTAAAGCTACATTAGCTCTCGTGTTTTGGCCTACAGACGTTAGGTATACGGAAAAACCTGCAAATTTGCTTTTTTTGCCAAACTATTCCTTTAATAAACCTCTGTAGTGAAGAGCTGGAACTGTGGAGTCGGGCCACAGACTGAAACTAGACCCTCAAACACTAGGAAGCTATAAGCCAAAAGGAAAGAGCATTAATCTCTCTTACAGACTTATCTACGCATCAGGCAGTAAACTGCTCTCATTAATAACAACAGAGAGAGGACATCAGAGACAGGAAAAACTACGGTGGATAAGTTAAAGAAATAGGGAGAGGGGCACAAAGAGGGCAGAACAAAAAAAATTCTAAATTCTACTGTACAATTCTTACATGCATCTTAATACAAGCAGGACATGTGTATGACCCCAGGTTCTGATGCTGTATTACAACATGTTTGTTTGTGTGTGTGTGAGAGAGAGAGAGAGAGAGCATGTACTGGATAGAGCATGTATTAAGGCAGGTCTGTGCTGTAGAGGGCAGTGTGCGGTCATTTCCTGATCTCTGTCAGCCTGTTGGCTGCTGCTTCAATCACTCTCAGAGAACAAAGGGCTTCCCCTCTACGATCAATCAATTTTCCCCAAACCACGCTGGACTGGCTCCACTACACTCAAGTTACACAGCAGGGCCGGAGAGTGTGCGTGCCTCTGTGTGTGTGAGATGCGCATTTTACACTCGCACGCAGCAACTGTTCACATCCCACAGTGCAGAGATAGTAATAAACCTTCGACGGGGGGCTGATTTCTCAGTGTGTTGGGATTCGGTGTGGTCACCTCTGGGTAGCTGGTCATGTTGACCACTATGAGCTGCGGAGATTTCATGGAGATTTGGCCCAGCTGGTTGAGAGGGAATTTCCCGTCCTTGGTGGTCACCGTGATGTGGTCCAGCGCACCTGTAGACAACATGGTCTAAGTATGTTTGAAAAGGAGTCAGAATTTCATTTTGGCCCGAGATAAAAACATAAATCTTTTTGTTATTAAAATAGGTGACTGAGTCTAAGATTTATAAAAGGGTTTCAAAATCAATGCATTCTGTACTGGAACAGTAAAACCCCCTAAATTCTGAGTATTAACACGCTATATTCACACAGAAATCACCACATTCAAATCGTCTAAATCAAAACTCACACATACATTTGGATACATTATTATCCTCAAGAACAGAACAAATCTATACACGTGCTTTTGTAGCTCTTTTTCCTGATGGAACTCGAATGCAGTGATGAATAAATTCTTAACTACTTAATTTTTTTGTTATTTTTATTGAATAAAATGCTAATCATCATTTTTAATACTACACCACAGTTACATTAAAATGACAAAAAAGCGGAAGTATTTTTGAATGCTGAATTACAATTATAGTATGTTACTCTATTTTAAAACGTATTTGTATACCCCAGGGGTGGCACGGTGGCGCAGCAGGTTAGTGTCGCAGTCACACAGCTCCAGGGGCCTGGAAGTTGTGGGTTCGAGTCCCGCTCCGGGTGACTGTCTGTGAGGAGTGTGGTGTGTTCTCCCTGTGTCTGCGTGGGTTTCCTCCGGGTGACTGTCTGTGAGGAGTGTGGTGTGTTCTCCCTGTGTCTGCGTGGGTTTCCTCCGGGTGACTGTCTGTGAGGAGTGTGGTGTGTTCTCCCTGTGTCTGCGTGGGTTTCCTCCGGGTGACTGTCTGTGAGGAGTGTGGTGTGTTCTCCCTGTGTCTGCGTGGGTTTCCTCCGGGTGACTGTCTGTGAGGAGTGTGGTGTGTTCTCCCTGTGTCTGCGTGGGTTTCCTCCGGGTGACTGTCTGTGAGGAGTGTGTTGTGTTCTCTCTGTGTCTGCGTGGGTTTACTCCGGGTGACTGTCTGTGAGGAGTGTGGTGTGTTCTCTCTGTGTCTGCGTGGGTTTCCTCAGGGTGCTCCGGTTTCCTCCCACATTCCAAAAACACATGTGAGTGTGTGAGTGAATGTGTGTGTGTGTGCGTGTCTGTTGCTCTGTGAAGGACTGGCGCCCCCTCCAGGGTGTATTCCCGCCTTGCGCCCAATGATTCCAGGTAGGCTCTGCACCCACCGTGACCCTGACTTGGATAAGCGGTTACAGATAATGAATGAATGAATGAATGTACAGACATTTGCATTTAGTAGTAAAACTTGAAGCAACACAAGACCAAATAATAAATAAATAAATAAAGATGAGGACAATTATATCAAAATACCATACGTTTTTGAAAATAATTCAAATCTCCACACGGTCCTCGTGAATTTCATCAAATGCAAAAAACAGTGATTTTACTGTTCACAAAATGTCTATGGTCACGTATAGATGGTGAGTATACTTTTTGCAGGGGTTTTTCTGCCTGTTGTTGTTTTACTTTCCTCTTCAAATTGAACATATAAGGAAAAATCAGGTAAAGAGGCGACTACATGGAGCATGACAGACTCTCGTTCTCTCCCTCTCTCCTCTGGGGAGGTGAGCAGTTCACCTCCTCGCTCTGCTCCTTCTCAAGACGGAGAACCAAAGATTTCAGCCCAACACGTTTCCTCCCCTGGTCTGCCTTCCCTCACACCCCTCTGCTCTCCTTCTCTTTCTCTCTCCTGTTTTACCTCATTATCTGTCTGTCCATCACATCCCCCCTTCTCTCTCTCTCTCAGTCTTCCTTTCTAACTCTCGCTCTCCATCCCTTAGGGCGGAGCGTTGTCGAGACGCAGCAATCGACTATTCTTCTTCTCCACTTTCATCTTTTCAAGAGTCAGCTGTCGTCTTTCCGCATGGAGCTGAGGAGAACATGTCCATATTTGTACCATTTTCTTAACTCGCGCCTTAATGGTAATACCTGGAATGATTTAACGAAGAAAAAAATTACACCATTTGCGAACTGCACTCAGAGCCAGTCCAATCAGCCGACAGCTTTAATAGAGCAGATGTGGCTTAAAAAGAACCAAACTTCCATTCTGTCATTAGGGACAGCGCGTGCCCCGACAATGAGCAAAATCTTTGGCTGCCGGTTTTGGATAATGACTGGACATGCCCCTAAAAGACTGCGTCTCAAGTCCCTATCTGTGTGTGTGTGTGTGTGTGTGTGTGTGTGGGGTTGTGTGTGTGTGTGTGTGTGTGTGTGTGTTACCTGGCCCCTCTCACATCTGCTAACGCTTCAGTGCTACATACTGCCGTTTCCTCCATTACAAAAACGATGAGGATCAACCAGGAGGCTATTAACCAATTGAGTTCTTCCTGGTCATGCCTCCATCTCCTGCCCTCTCCATCAGAAGAGCCCAAAGGTCACTTAGCATTCAGATAAACAGAGTATTCTCTGATAACATATCCCATCATTCTCCAATTCATGGGTTCCCCCTTTCAGCGCTAGTGATTCTTACAAGTTCTTTCCACAAATGTGCTCCTTTGTATCAACTGTTATGAGGTTGGGCAATTCATGTAGTTTTCACCCTGTAACAGTCTGCTTAGCATCTCAACCAGACACTTCACATTAACTAAGATTAATCTGATCAGTCTGAATATAGTGATCTTTAACATACATACCATTCATTCATTATCTGTAACCCTTATCCAGCTCAGGGTCGCGGTGGGTTACAGACACAGGGAGAAAACACCACACTCCTCACAGACAGGCACCCGGAGGAAACCCACGCAGACACAGGGAGAACACACCACACTCCTCACAGACAGGCACCCGGAGGAAACCCACGCAGACACAGGGAGAACACACCACACTCCTCACAGACAGGCACCCGGAGGAAACCCACGCAGACACAGGGAGAACACACCACACTCCTCACAGACAGGCACCCGGAGGAAACCCACGCAGACACAGGGAGAACACACCACACTCCTCACAGACAGGCACCCGGAGGAAACCCACGCAGACACAGGGAGAACACACCACACTCCTCACAGACAGTCACCCGGAGGAAACCCACACAGACACAGGGAGAACACACCACACTCCTCACAGACAGTCACCCGGAGGAAACCCACGCAGACACAGGGAGAACACACCACACTCCTCACAGACAGTCACCCGGAGGAAACCCACGCAGACACAGGGAGAACACACCACACTCCTCACAGACAGTCACCCGGAGGAAACCCACGCAGACACAGGGAGAACACACCACACTCCTCACAGACAGTCACCCGGAGGAAACCCATGCAGACACAGGGAGAACACACCACACTCCTCACAGACAGTCACCCGGAGGAAACCCACACAGACACAGTGAGAACACACCCACACAGACACAGGGAGAACACACCCACACTCCTCACAAACAGTCACCCAGAGCGGGAATCGGGTGCTGTGTGACTATGACACTACCTGCTGCGCCACCATGACGCCACACACATACCAGTGACTTTCTTAAAGAGAAACAAACTGTAAATTTACTATATATTTATAGCATTACAAAATGATTGCATTCATGAGCAGGGCTTGTGTAGTTAAACTCCAGTTCTAGAAATCTTGAGTTTGTGCTTCAGCTTTGCCAAAGTTAAAGGCCTTGATCATTTTAATGGGCTTCATTATGTATGTGTCCATGTAAACAGGGCAGGGTCAGAATGAGATGCTGTGTGGAAGCCAAGGGTTCATATCTGTGCTGAACTCCAAGAATGGAAGAATATAAACGAACCAGAAGAGAGATGTTGTCCTTCAAAGAGTCATTTGTCTGGGGGCCCATATGCATTACCGCTGTCCAGAGAGGGAAGAAGAGAAGCCATGAGAGAGAGAGAGAGAGAGCGCGCAAGCATGGCATCTCATAGCAGTCTAAACCACAGGCCAACATCCATGCCTCTCACCCAGACACCGGGTCAGCACATTAATCCGCTTCTCCGCCACCTCCATCCCAAAGTGAAGGTGGCCCTGCCCCTCCTCCACAACAAAAACACACGCTGTAATGAGGCCCAGATGACCATCGTTCTCCATTTTAAAAAATGATGTCACACTAGGCCGACTTCTCCTCCGGCTCACGCGCCTGACAGGTCTAAGTCCTTCTGCCACAGACTCACGGAGGAGAGAAAGAGACTGAGGAGCAGAGGAGAGAATGAGGGAGGAGCAATTTTAACTACAATTTATATTCATTCTTTTATTTATTATCTGTAACTACTTTGTCCTGTTCAGGGTCAAAGGGGTCCGGAACTTGCCTGGAATCAATTGGCACAAGACAAAACACACCTTGGACAGAGCACAAGTCCATCACAAGGCAACACACACTCACACAGTCACACCTGTGGACAGTTTGGAATAGCCTATGTGTATTTGGATTGTGGGAGGAAACTGTGGGGTTTGAACACATAGGTCGAGGACCCCTGAGCGGTCTGATAGCAACGACACCTGTTGTGCCACTGTGTTGCCCTTTTGAACTTTATACACTATTGTTGTATTTTATTTAATTGTGATTATTACCATATTTGCTGTAATAATATACAATCAGGGCGGCACGGTGGCGCAGTCAGACAGCTCCAGGGACCTGGAGGTTGTGGGTTCGATTCCCACTCCGGGTGACTGTCTGTGAGGAGTGTGGTGTGTTCTCCCTGTGTCTGCGTGGGTTTCCTCCTGCAGTCCAAAAACACACGTTGGTAGGTGGATTGGTGACCCAAAAGTGTCCGTAGGTGTGAGTGTGTGAGTGAATGTGTGTGTGTGTGTGTTGCCCTGTGAAGGACTGGCGCCCCCTCCAGGGTGTATTCCCGCCTTGCGCCCAATGATTCCAGGTAGGCTCTGGACCCACCGTGACCCTGAATTGGATAAGGGTTACAGATAATGAATGAATGAATGAATGAATGAATATACAATCAATATATCAATCTATCTACTTGTATGTTGGTTTATCATACGCTAATAGGTTAAATTGATCATAGTATTAATGACATGTCAAAGTCCACATCATGTGACACACTGGCACACCTCCCAGCCCTGTAATAACCTCAACC
The DNA here is from genome assembly GCF_029633855.1 of Hoplias malabaricus. Taxonomy (NCBI): domain Eukaryota; kingdom Metazoa; phylum Chordata; class Actinopteri; order Characiformes; family Erythrinidae; genus Hoplias; species Hoplias malabaricus. Next base: position 5,747,524 of record NC_089817.1, read on the forward strand.
TTGCAATCAATGATGGGCTGATCTGAGCTGAACAGGTCTGACCTGGATGTATTTGAGGAAGCAGGAGCACAAACAGGCGAAGTGTTCCCACCTCACGGAACAATGGTCAGGGACAGAATGGATCCAAGGATGGATCTTTGTGTAGTGACCCTCAGGGAGAACAAGGCAACACAATGTTCCTTTAACCTAATATAACCCTATAACCCTTGATAACCTTGTAGACAAATAGATGCTGGGCTTAATTTGGATGCGAGACAGTGTTTAAATGCTTTTAATTGATCCTGAGCTTTGGATTGAATCCTAAATACAGCCTCCACCACAAAACAGAGCCTATAAACACCACATTTCTAATGAGTATGAGTATTAATGATGTAGCGGTAACGACAGATACACACAATGATATCAACGGCCTTTGAAATGTTTAGACTGTAGCGGTAGTACATTATTTTTTGTCTTTATTCTGGCTTTACAGAGCTTACTGTGGAGCGACCCTTGTGTCTTTGTCTTTAAGACCCTTGGTGTTTAAGGTAAAAAATGTAGGACAATTAAGGTAGGAGAAGGATAAACACAGGACAACGATTTTCAAGGATGATGGGCTTGACTGGAGTCTCCAATACATTTGAGAAATAATGCCTAGTTTGTTTATGTGAAGGAGCTGAATCCTGACCTGGTGAGGTTCGGATGCCCAGGTTACGGCTGAAGTCGTCTTTCAGCGCGGTCAGGACAACAGTCAATTCTTCCTTCACTTCCTCCAGACTGATGATGTCCTCCACCAGTGCAGCATTGATGTTCAATTTGGCCGTCTGCCCCTTTGCTTTCACTGTGGTGGAGACAGAGCTGGGATTAAACATGACCGCTATTGGCTTCAAAAGAGAGAGAGAGAGAAAGAGAGAGAAAGAGAGAGAGAGAGAGAGAGAGAGAGAGAAATGAAAGGACTGGCCAGCATGCTGGTAGGTTATCATTGCTATTACATATGAAAGCAAGACACAAGAGGAATTCCTCATCCTCTAGTATGGACTCTAAAGGGCCACTCCACTGAACCTAAGCAAGCACTACACTGGAGAAGAGGGATTTTTCAAAGAACAGAAGGCAGACCCACCCCCGCCCTTATGAGCAGACCCTTTGAAATGGTCTGTGTGTGTTGTGGCTTAGGGAGAGATGAGTGATACAGGTGCTACACTAACCTTTACTTTTCTTTGTGGCGTAATGGCGGACATAACAAGGTGGGGAGACCTCAGCATGAGGGCAGCCATGTTGGAGGAGAGGAGGCAGTCTCGTGCTGATGGGAAGGGGGCTTCTTATGAAGGAGAGCACTGGCCGCAGCAGGCCTAGACGACTACAAGCCATATCTGTGTTAAAAATAAGAGAGGAAAAAGGAAGATACTAATTTGAAAAAAAAAACCAAACTGTGCCTTAAAAGGATAATACAGTGTAAGAAAATCTCATTCTGCTGTTTTTTCAACTGCCAGAGCATCAGGGAAGTCAGGTTTTTATGTCAGGTGATGAGTTCTGGTACTGTGTCGAGACCCATCACTCCAGATCTCCACATCTCACCTTAAATTAACGTGCTACAGCTCCAAAGATTCTATTGGCAAAGAAATCTGTGGAGAAAATACAAGCTGTTAAGGTGGAAGTGGACATGTATTGTACATATTTGTCAACAAACTATTGTCATATTTGTTCTCACCACCAGGGGGCATGTGATATTTGTGAAGCTAATATATCAGTTCAGGCTCAAACACAAATCCAGTCTGAATCTTTACAAAGAGATCAATCAAACTCATTACTACATATAAACACTATGGGATACTTCAAAATCTATTATGCATCTTTTACTGGAGAGAAAACCCATAAATGTTCTGTTCCTCACATCCTAAAAAGCCCTGTAACACAGAGCTTTAAACACGACCTGTTTAGGGATTCATTCTGTTCTTTAGACTCATTCTGAACATGTTCACACTACATTCAGTGTTCAAACCGCACACCAGAGAAAATGGATATGCTGATTTTGGACAAAAAAAATAGGCCTGCGGCCATTTGCAAAGTGAATTTTGGCATTAAGTGTTCCCCTATGATGTGAGAGTCGTAAAATCTGTTCAGAAAAATTTAAATTTCAGCTTTAGTTTCAGCACTTAAGTACTTCAGTAAATGTAAATTAACCTCAGCCTAAATCCTTTAAGCAAAGACAAATCTCTAACATGTGTGTGTATGTAAAGTAGGGGTGGGCGATATGGCCCTATAATAACATCATGATATTTCAGTGTACTTTGGCAATAACGATATATTTGGCGATATGAAAAAATACAGAAAAATACTTTTATTAAATTCCAGAACACAATATCGCAAACAAGATAAACGACACATTAATATTAATTAGATTAAATTAATAATGTATTTAGGGCGGCACGGTGGCGCAGCAGGTAGGTGTCGCAGTCACACAGCTCCAGGGACCTGGAGGTTGTGGGTTCGATTCCCGCTCCAGGTGACTGTCTGTGAGGAGTGTGGTGTGTTCTCTGTGTCTGCGTGGGTTTCCTCCGGGTGCCTGTCTGTGAGGAGTGTGGTGTGTTCTCCCTGTGTCTGCGTGGGCTTCCTCCGGGTGCCTGTCTGTGAGGAGTGTGGTGTGTTCTCCCTGTGTCTGTGTGGGTTTCCTTCGGGTGACTGTCTGTGAGGAGTGTGGTGTGTTCTCCCTGTGTCTGCGTGGGTTTCCTCTGGGTGACTGTCTGTGAGGAGTGTGGTGTGTTCTCCCTGTGTCTGCGTGGGTTTCCTCCGGGTGACTGTCTGTGAGGAGTGTGGTGTGTTCTCCATGTGCCTGCGTGGGTTTCCTCCGGGTGACTGTCTGTGAGGAGTGTGGTGTGTTCTCCCTGTGTCCGTGTGGGTTTCCTCCGGGTGACTGTCTGTGAGGAGTGTGGTGTGTTCTCCCTGTGTCCGTGTGGGTTTCCTCCGGGTGACTGTCTGTGAGGAGTGTGGTGTGTTCTCTCTGTGTCTGCGTTTCCTCCGGGTGCTCCGGTTTCCTCCCACAGTCCAAAAACACACGCTGGTAGGTGGATTGGCGACTCAAAAGTGTCCGTAGGTGTGAATGTTTGACTGTGTGTTGCCCTGTGAAGGACTGGCGCCCCCTTCAGGGTGTATTCCCGCCTTGCACCCAATGATTCCAGGTAGGCTCTGAACCCATTCATTTTATATTTCAATTATTTTTATTATATAACATTTTCATACAAATCTAACAATTTCAAACTTTCAGAAGGAACAACAAATAAATGTGTAAAAATTTGCTTATTTCATAAACAACCGTAAAATACCAAGGTTCTAACATTGTATAAAATATATAGGGAATATTGATATCTTTTATCCAAACCAGCTCCACACGACTGAAGTCACTCATGTTTTGGAGCAAATTTTCACCGCAACTGTCGCTGTGCTTAATTGACTCACCTAATGAAAGTATGCCATGTTATGTGTAACTTCATGATGTCATTAGATAAGTCAGAATATCATAATAATCACAAAAAAATGTTTTGCGATATTATTGCAAACGATACGATATGGCACAGCCCTAATGTAAATGACTGTTGCATCTGCGGTGCCCTTTCTGGGCTCAGACTGCTGCTTTGTGGCAACTTAAGCTATATAATGTGCTCTACAAATCAAAGAGATTTTCAATTATTTCAATTCAATTAAACAGTAGTCACAAATGATCCCACCAGCTCTTCCTCTAGCACTAGCTCTTGGCCGTGTTTAAGTGTGGGGTATCACTCTAGCCAAAATAAAGCCTTGTTTATTGTCTCAAGAGTGACGGGTCAAGTCTCCGTGTGTTTTCACAGTTGCCATGTTCCAGTGTCAGTGGCAGTCAGACGGCAAGGCGGCTGCCCCCAAAACAAACGATTCTTATCAGGCCTCGACGGTGGCGTGTGGCAGTGACGATGAAAGCCGCAGCTGTTATGGTTATGGGAAGATCAAACCTGAAAAGCATGACTTTGGCAACTCTAGCCACCTACGCGAGACAAGAGGAGAAGACAGAGCAGGGGATGATGGCAGCTTTTAGAGTGCAAGCGAAGCGGAAAAACTGTTGCACAGGTGGTCTGTGAGACTCCACACTTCTCTGACTGATTTATTCTGGACGAGCCGAGGGCAGCTGGTGTACCCTGATTGTGAGAGATGGCTTCATGAAAGAAGTGTTTGTAGTAACTCTAAAAGATGACACAATTAGTATCCAAGTGGTTGTGGAGGTAAGTGCTGCAGTAGGAGGGTCTCAGACATAATATCACAACAGAAGCAAGAGCAGCTTCAGCCGAGGAGCTTACATTCCTCAGCAGAAGACTACATATATCCCACCTGGGAAACGTTTTCCACAGTGCGGCCTCTTTTGGGGAGGTAATCCATTTCTGCTAATTATAAATTCGAAACATGAACAATTTTCACTTTCCTTGTGGTAAAAATGTGTTAAATGTAATAAAAAATGCTGCAAATTTTCAGATTGTTAGAAGCGTTTCCCCAAAAATGCTGTCAGCTCATACATCCATTCATTATCTGTGACCACTTATCCAGTTCAGGGTCGCGGTGGGTCCAGAGCCTACCTGGAATCATTGGGCGCAAGGCGGGAATACACCCTGGAGGGGACGCCAGTCCTTCACAGGGCAACACACACTCACACATTCAATCACACACTCACACCTAGGGACACTGTTAAGTTGCCAATCCACCTACCAACATGTGTTTTTGGACCGTTGGACGAAACCCACACAGACACAGAGAGAACACACCACACTCCTCACAGACAGTCACCCGAAGGAAACCCACGCAGACACAGAGAGAACACACCACACTCCTCACAGACAGTCACCCGGAGGAAACCCACGCCGACACAGGGAGAACACACCACACTCCTCACAGACAGTCACACCGTGACCCTGAACTGAATAAGTGCTTACAGATAATGAATGAATGAATGAAAGAACAAACCACTGGCACAAGGGGGTGATAGGGTGTGGGCATCAGTAATGTTGTAAAGCTGCTTCTAATTATAATGACGCCCCCTGGGTTCCTCCCTGGATGTATACCATGCATTGCCCACTGGGATAAGGCAATAAATTACATTTTAAAGAGCCAACATAATGACTGAACCGTCCTCACATTTTCAAAAGAACTAGAACTGTAGGTGTCATTTCTGTTAAAAACTAATTAGTTCCTCTAATGGAGTATTTTTTGTTCCACAGTAATGAATGAGTGAGAGTGAGTAAGTGTATGTGTGAGTGAATTAGTTACAAGCCAGTACCATGAGGTACTTTACATTTTAAAAAAACCTTACTGTTTCAAAACATACAAAACAATGCTGCAAGAACGACCTGTTTTGAATCCACTCTACTTGTGATGTCACAAATCAGGGCATTTTTATATATACTTATTCATCTTATTCAATTATTATTGAATGAAACAGTACAGGTCAGCCAAATCAGGACAGACGTCATTTGCTTAGATCAGTCTCAAGGACACAGTAACCAAATCAGCATGTTTAATTCTGAGGGATAAAGAGTGATTGGAAAAACCCATGCTGTGTTTAATTTGAAAAATACTCCTGTATACGTGAATGATGATTAATTTGGTACAAAGACACACGCAAATGTTAAGTGTGGAGATCACGGAAAACAAATAAGAACACAGAGATTAGCTTCTTTAAAGCAACATTTTCAGTAAAAATGACAATAGTGTATCTATGTTGATACAGAAGCTCGATGCTAAACCCCTATCATTACTGTCTGCAGCTTTAAGGTCAGGTGAACAGAGAGTGTCCCTGAGAAAGACCCTCCTCACAGCATTAACTGGAATTTAAAGAGTCTGTTTATGTACTTACTAACCTTAAACAGTGTAAACTCCTCCAGAAAGCATGGTCTGCTTTGACTTTAAGTCAAAACGCGAGTATCTGAAGGGTACGGCGTGTAAAACGTCATCTGAACCGTGTGGGGACGCCATCGGTTTCTGTGTGAAACGTCAGAAGCGGCAGCGGCAGCGGGAGACGTCACTGCTCTGCGCTGTTAGCATCGAAGCTAAACACAGAAGCCAATTTTATCCGGTAAAGTCTACGTTTTGGTGCAAATGAACACCATGGAGCGTTTTTAAGACCGCGGCTCGGGGTCCTGTTGTTTAGTGGCGAATATTAAACCACAATGGAGAGTTTAGGGTAAGTAAAAGAACCAAAATTAGTTACAAAGACATAGCTACAGTGTTTAGCCAAGCGTAGTGCCTTGTTGTGATATTTGTACAGTATGAATTCTTAAATCGTTAAAGTACATTTTTTTCCCAATAAGTAACGTTTGTACGGCGTCAACCCGTTTTTAAAAATTGTTTATTAGCTAAATTATACCCCAAAATATGTTAGTGATACATGTAACTGTAGACTGTATATTACTGTAGACTTATTCTATTGTATTTATAAGGCTATTATTATTGTTATTATTTTATATCATATACTATTAAAAATTCAAAACAAGCTTGAGATATTAGCTGTTATAATTCTACTATACTAAGTGGTAAAATTCAAAAAGTTGTGTTTCACTAAACTGTCTATCAAAGTCTTCATGCTTTAAAGGTGGCTTGGCTTTAACGTTACCTCTAAACTTTTGCCTTCATTCAGTAATTGCAGATCTGTGAATATGAAATTAGTGGCTACATCTATTCCCACACACCTCTCTGCTGCTTGCTTGCAGAGATATGGAAATCCCCAGTCCCCAAGTCAATGACATTGGCTCCTTAGATTTATGATGTAAGAAACCCATGCTGTATGAGTTCACCTCTTTTAAGTGAGACAAGTAATGCTTAGCCAGGATTTGTCAAGTGCTGACTGCTCATTTTAATCCAGATTCTAATGTATTAAAACCTCACACGGAAAGAAATGGCTCTTTAAATGGAGCTAGGTTTATGTATTTTGTAAAGTTCTTTTGGCTTTATCTTATGCCAGGCACGTTGTACTCAAGATAATTTACCATAGACTGGACACTATTATTGTTACTTTCAGTTTACCCAGTAAAAAGTGATGCTCTTTTAAAATTGTTACTAGTTATTCGAATGTTTCTCAGGCACCAACTGTTTTTCAGCTGTCATTAACTGATATTTAGCCATGAATGCATTAAACCAGTAATGTTGAGAAACCAGTAATGAATAGAATCTGAAATAGCTGAATAAAAAAAAACATATTATTGTGATCTAATTATGTATGAAAGGTTAAAGATTAGATAAAATAACATTTTATTGTTCCAAAAAAGACATGGCAGATCCCAAAGTAAACTGCACTATATTATAAATATAATTCATAGAGTAAAATATTTATACTTAATTGAGGGGCGGCACGGTGGCGCAGCAGGTAGTGTTGCAGTCACACAGCTCCAGGGACCTGGAGGTTGTGGGTTCGATTCCCGCTCCGGGTGACTGTCTGTGAGGAGTTGGTGTGTTCTCCCTGTGTCTGTGTGGGTTTCCTCCGGGTGCTCCGGTTTCCTCCCAAAGTCCAAAAACACAAGTTGGTAGGTGGAATGTGTCTGTAGGTGTGAGTGTGTGAGTGAATGTGTGTGTGTGTGTGTGTCCTGTGAAGGACTGGCGCCCCCTCCAGGGTGTATTCCCGCCTTGCGCCCAATGATTCCAGGTAGGCTCTGGACCCCGGTGACCCTGAATTGGATAAGCAGTTACAGATAATGAATGATTAACACAGAGTAGAGCCTTAATGTTGTTATACGTTACTGTATAGCTGGTGTCAACATTTAATAACTGCTTTTTAGCTCCACTTGTTAACTGACTAATAGTTAATAATATTTGATAATAATAATAAACAGTTTAAGGTTTGATGAACTGCAGATTAGACTTGCACTGTGGAAGGCATATTCTGCTGTAGAAATACAATTCATATCGTCACAGGGAGTTGGAACTGACTTTACTTCATGATAATAGAAATAAGTTGAAGAGGAACACAGGCAGCCGTGGCCTAATGGTTAGAGAAGAGGGCTTAGGAATGAACGGTCACTGGGTCGAATCCCATGACCAACAGGAAAATTGGGGGGCGGTGGGAGTGAAGGAACAACACTGTCCTCCTTCAATCCAGGTTGAGGTGCCCTTGAGCAAGGCACCGAACCCACAACTGCTCCCCGGGCTGGGGATGGCTGCCCGCCGCTCTGGGTGTGTTCACAGCGCCTGTGTGTGTGTGTGTGTGTGTTCACTGCCACTTAAGGGATTAAATTAGGAAGCGCATTTCAATAACACTTTACAATGAAAGAAATAATGGTGTAAGTGTAAGTGTGTACCATGAAGGTGTATTTAAGAGGCTGAACTTTTCACTCTCCTTTTTTAAGGAACCCAGTGCAGTCTGCTGCAGAAACAGTGGAGAACGCCTCCATCCTTTCAAGCAGTACATCTCAGGACGGCCATCGCCTGTGGATTGGCAACATCGACCCCAAAATCACGGAGTGAGTATCTCTCCACATGTCCACGTGCTTTTTCTTCTCTTATACTTGTAAAACAAACCATGAGTTAAATCCTGTACTAGTTCGCTTCAGAAAAAAGACAAAGCAAAAAAATGCAAAGTATCCATATTTCTTCATTTTGATGCTGTACTGAAATCATCACATATTTACTAGGCAAGAGGGAGGCCTTATATTGAGAGCTTGGCTCTCTAAGCCTTGCCTGCCCGGGTGATTGATTAGCCAACTGTGTGTGTGTTGCTCTGGAGAATGCACAGACGACAGTGGGGCGTGTGAAAGAGAACCATTCGGCCATGGAGACCTGCTTTGCTCAGCGGCTCGCATCGTTTCCTGCTCACCTGGCATGTTTACGCTGTCAACCTGTAGCTGCTGCGTAAGGTGGAGGGGTGGAGAGGGGGACACCATGAGAAGGAAAGAGAGAGAGAGAGCGAGAGAGAGAGAGAGAAATGGTGCAGGTTGGGAGAGGGCTGCTGGAAAATGTATGGCTTGCCTGGGCCGATGTCTAGACAGGCGTTTCCTTCCCACTCGATCCGCTGTTTTTCTTTAAATAACCTGCTCGAATGAAAACAGCCACGATGCCCACAGGCCGGTGTTTGGGAAGATTAATTAGTTCACATGCTGGAAGTGTTTGTTGTAGCAAAATCCACTTCTGAGTCTCACAGGCAAACATACAGAGCATTGAAAATCCTGCTGTGTGAGGTCACTGCTCACCTAACATACTTTTTATTTCCCTGAGGTTTCCCAGATAAGTGGATAATTGAAAGCACTACTGGAGTTGTGGGGTAAAAGTCCACTTGTAATTTCTCTACCGAAGCTAATGTAGGCTGGGCGTCAGGGTGATGGATGAGGCCACAGAGAAGATGAGGGAGAGAGTGAAAGTCAATTGATTACTGGAACACAGCCCTCAAATACGAGAGACTTGCTTAATAAGGCTAGTCTTAAATGTGATGAAGCTGTTTAATGCTTGGTGGTAAACACTTAAGGATGTAACACTTTCAGTACAGCCCCAGAAGATAAATAGCAAACCAAAACAGTGTATTAATAGGTGAGCAGGTGAAATGAAAACTTTGATTGTCTGGTTACGGTGGCACCTGTTGGTTTTGATTTTGGAGGCAGGAAAAATGGGTGAGCATAAATATCTGTGTGAAATTGCCAAGTGCCAAATTGCGTTGATCAGTTGTACTGTTTTAGTCAGAACATCTGCAGAACAAGAGGTCTTGTGGGGTGATTCCTGTATACAGTGGTTAGTAACTACACAAAGTGGTGAAAAGAAGGACAACCAGTGAGTCAGTGACAAGGTCACGGCCAGCAAAGGCCTTCCCACACAAGAGAAGTAGAGTTGCACATATTGCTTCAAATGGCGCAGCCTCCCCATTCCTACCAGTTCAGTTAGAACGGTTCACCAGTTGTCCTTCCGCATTGGAGTAATTGCCCATCCTCCTTCATTGCTGTGTACCTGTAAACTTGTTTAAGCTGGATTTCTGCAGCAGTTACTTGGAAGGTCATAGCCAGTGTTACATGATGAGGTACACTGCTGAAATTACTCACACTACCTGTCATATTTTTGCCCTAAACACACACTTTCCACTTCACTACCTCTCACTGTACTGCATCATCTCACGGCCTGCCAGACCTGCCTAGCAAAGGACCTTCAGTTCTTGGCAGAAGAGATTAATTTGTGGGGAAAATACTGCTGTAAAGCAGACAAGCCTTCCACGGTCAGATTAACACTTTCCAATTGCTCTTGAACTGGACTGGAGCTTTAATATTGAACCAAATCCAAATATAGCCCGTGAGCATTAGGCCGAACTGACAAGCAGCGGTTTAGCCAAACCTGACATGAACCTCCTGAAGTTGTTAATCCAACCTCCTCACCCAGAACCAAAGACTTAACCAAACACATCCTGTAACAGCATGATAACACCTGCTGCACTACCTTACCCCAACCAAAGGAAATGAAATCAATAAACAAAACGATTGTTAATTTAGCAAACGTTCATCATTAATGTCTTATCATTGAATTTGGTTTGGGCGGCGCAGCAGGTAGCGTCGCAGTCGCACAGCTCCAGGGGCCTGGCGGTTGTGGGTTCGATTCGCGTTCCGGGTGACTGTCTGTGAGGAGTGTGGTGTGTTCTCCCTGTGTCTGCGTGGGTTTCCTCCGAGTGACTGTCTGTGAGGAGTGTGGTGTGTTCTCCCTGTGTCTGCGTGGGTTTCCTCCAGGTGACTGTCTGTGAGGAGTGTGGTGTGTTCTCCCTGTGTCTGTGTGGGTTTCCTCCGGGTGACTGTCTGTGAGGAGTGTGGTGTGTTCTCCCTGTGTCTGCGTGGGTTTCCTCCAGGTGACTGTCTGTGAGGAGTGTGGTGTGTTCTCCCTGTGTCTGCGTGGGTTTCCTCCGGGTGACTGTCTGTGAGGAGTGTGGTGTGTTCTCTCTGTGTCTGTGTGGGTTTTCTCCCGGTGCTCCGGTTTCCTCCCACAGTCCAAAAACACAAGTTGGTAGGTGGTTTGGCGACTCAAAAAGTGTCCGTAGGTGTGAGTGAATGTGTGTATGTGTGTCTGTGTTGCCCTGTGAAGGACTGGCGCCCCCTCCAGGGTGTGTTCCCGCCTTGCGCCCAATGATTCCAGGTAGGCTCTGGACCCACCGTGACCCTGAACTGGAAAAGCAGTTACAGATGATGAATGAATGAATAATTATAAGTGCTGAAGAGGAATGAAATAAGGATAAAGGTGATAGATAAGAGGTCAAAGCAGACCAAAATCTGTCCTTGTAGATGGACTGTGAGAACCCATATGTCCAGTCTGAACCTGACCTAAGTCTGAAAAATTGTGACCTCGACCAAACATCAGTATGTGTACTGTGCATATATTGGAGTTCAGGCTCGACCCACCTTTGTGATCCATCTGTAGATGTGATAAAGACCCTGTTTAATTTATGATGCATTGGAATATAATATAATATACATGTCCCTTACTCTCACACACACAAATATAAAGCTCTTCAACTGGGGCTGGTTCCTGCAAAGTCCTTGTCTCACTCTTCATACAGTGCTACTTTCATAACAAGCAGGTGACATTTTGACCCTTTGGAGTTCCGCTGGTGCTGGTTAGGGGCTACTGATGGCTCCAGCATGTGGTGCAGGCTGTTTGTGCTGTTTGGACTCTGCTTTGCATTGTCTGTATTGTAGGCAGGTATCGTGTCAAGGGAGTGGGAGGCCATTTCCAATACATTTGTTTGAAAAAAAAAATAGACATTTCCACCTTGTATTCCAATCATCTGGACAGACAGATGTGTGTGTGTTTAACTCTAGTATTGTAGTTGTTGGCCTTAACATATGCACATGCTTAACATATCACTCTAATTCTTACAGATAGTTTGTAGGGAGTGCAAAAGGATTATATCAAACTGGCTGAAGCATGACTGATACCTTCAGTGCACTTACTTGGCATCACTGGTTGGCTATTTGTACCTACACGTATATGCGCCTCTGTGTATCATTTTGTACTGTTTCGAAGTGAGAGTCTGGCAATGCAAGACTACCGTTGAGATTGGGGATGGGTGGGTTGGCAGCGGTCTTGTTCCTTTGGCTCCTCTGGATTATGATTTCACAGAATGCCCTGAAGCTAACGGATCTTCTACTGGTTAGATTTTTTTTCCCTCTTCCTTCTAGCTCTGTGTTTTACGGTCTCCTAGAAAAGTACATTGTGGTGTGCTTTAAGCCCGAGTTGGTCCCCATTTATCAGGCCCCTATTAATTCCTCAATCTAGGGCCAGGAAAACCCTGTGTGCAACTCTTGAGTAGGTGGAGTCTGGGAAAGTGAGAAATGCACTTCGAAGAGAAAGCTCCAGGGAGAGTAGGGGAAGACATTAAGACAGCGGCCACATCCCCTAGACCAGCCCCTGCTCTTACCTTTCCAGGATTAAAAATAAACCCAATAGCGACCTAAACAATACAGTTCCAGTCATCTCCTCGACTTGGCTGACCTAGGCTACTCCCAAACCGCCGTGGGTGTCAATTCGGAAAACAACAAATATGTTCTTATGCAAATGTGTTGTTTGTGTGTATCTGGTTATACACACGGCTTTAGACATAGTTTTCGACAGCATCATAATTTAAATCTCTTTTCCCTAGTGAAATTTGAATTGCATGCTTTTTCCAAACGGGTTGCCTTTGAATGCCGAGAGTGGTGTAATTGCTAATCATTATTATTATCTTTTTGTTTAGTTTATGCAAGCTGTAACAGATTTTGTTCAGTTTATGCAAGTTGTCACACATGTGTGTTCATGACATATTAGCGTGAATCTTCCAGGTGCCTGAGATCAACGCTGTGCCAAAGATGGTTTGTTTACATTCTGCTGGAAATGCATGATCAACAATTAGTGAGGCAAGTAGCAAAAATGATTGATGCATTACAGGTGAAAGAAAACGCCCTCTCGTTCCTGCTAAGCCCAGCTACATTAAAAAGAAATGAGGAAGATTACGCAAAGATGAGTGGGTAGGAGTGGTGCTGTTGCGATAAATAAAAGTTTTTTTTAACGTACGTGCAGACTAAATGCTACACTGCCCCACAATGTGAGGCATGCTATTTTGAAATGGTTTATTTACTCTTCATCCACTACATTTGGAACTTCGTGTGACCTGGGCACATAATCACAAGGCTTTCTCGTTGTAGGTGTAGGCTTTTGTTTTCTGGCAAGGGAGGTATCAGATGAAGTGAAGTCTCGTTCAGCCGGGAGTGACTACAGTAACTATTCTGTTAAGTGTTAGTAAGAAACTTTGTTTGGAAAGGGCTACAACCGTGGAACAGAGAACTGCCCTAAATTCTGATCATTTGTTGTCAGTGTCTGCCAATATACACAACTTCACAACTCAAACCTAAACAAGCAAACACAAAAAAGTGAAAAAACTCTCAGTTGAGTCAGAAGTACGTCCATGGCTAAAAGCATGACCAGAGCCGCAAATAATTTCGCTGCCTTTTTAACCCAAAAATGTACAGTAACAGCAGCATTATAAATGTGCATTTTGAATGTAGATGTTGTTATAATATATTTTAAATACACATAAAGGTGTATAGAAAACCATGAAAAAATGTGAGCAGTTGTTTTCCAATTGTATGGGCGTGGATTATCCAAGTCTGCTTCTGTCTGCTTGTATTATCTTTGGTGTTGGCTTTGTGTGAAGGAAGCCATGTGCCTTCAGCTCACAGCTTCAGCATGGATAAGTCATTCCAAATGTTAATGGATTTAAGTATTGTGAAGTGACCATAATCTATTGCCCTTATTCACTTCAGGAACGGAATGGGGGCAGCAGGCTTGAGAGGTTTCCCTTGTCTCCTATAGGCTATTAATGTCAGTCCACCATGGGGTTTTGGAACTGTTCACAATTGTAGATGTTTGTTTGGAATTGAACTCTGTAGGGAACTCAGACTTCCGTTTTTTTATATTTTCATTGTCCTCTTGCTGTATCCTCTGTATTGTGTGAATAAAAGATTTATTGGCGCTAAAGAGGTGTAAAGAGACCTGTCATACTAATTAAGTCCATATACAGAGGATGGTGAAGTGTAGCTCTATTTGTTTGGGAAGATGTTAATCCTGTTCTAACTCAGGGTCCTCAGGCACTATATGCTAAAGAGTTAATGCATAGTTTGTTGTTAATATCGTAAATTGCTCTTCTGCAGGTATCACCTAGTTAAGCTTCTGGAGAAGTTTGGAAAAGTGAAGCAGTTTGACTTCTTATTTCACAAGTCAGGACCGTTGGAAGGCCAACCCAGAGGATACTGCTTTGTCAACTTCCACACCAAAGAGGTTCTGCACGTTTTCTTTACAAATAAATTTTGAGATCTGCCTATTTCTCTGTCCAAATCCAACTGTGTTATTGACCTGACAAGCTGGGACTGAATGTTTAAACAAGACTTGTAGGCTTGCTATTACCAAGCAAAATTGATTAGCCTAATTTACAATATATTATTATTATTATTATTATTATTATTATTATTACAATGTAATAAAATCTTTTTTCCATGGCATCATTTTGCACACGTTGCATTTATTATTTCATTATGCGCTGTTAATTACCTTATATACTGAATTACAATGAAATTAAAGGCTAAGCACCACTTAATGGACCTCCATGAATATTTCACATTATTGTAGTTACTGACAGATATAAGTATGAATTACAATGAAAATAGCAGCTTAATTTGCTTTAAAACTGACAATTTTATTAAATTGACGAAAAACCCGAGCTCGCTACGGAAATTCTTGAACGCGACCGTGACGTCACTGGTGGACAACAGCTGAACAACGCCGCGGTAAAACACCGTTATGACTGACTGTTATGACAGTATCTAGCTAAATAACCAACATTATTCATGACAATAGCCTAGCAATAAGCTAAACTCAAATGTAGAGGTACTGTTATTCTTGTAAATGTGATCGAAGTCGAACTCGAATTCATCCGACACTATAAACCTCCGTAATGCAGCTACGTAGCCGAGTATAATCTGAGACACCGAGTTTAGCGAGTCAAGCTAACGTTAACTAACACCAACTAAAACAGGCGAAGTGAGTGTCCTTACCCTGTTTACCTCCATGTTACAGAGGCTCTTGAACACCTTTCGTTGGTGTCCTTACATGCCCATATTGTTGGAATAGCGCCAGTGAAATGAGCTACAGATAACGGAGTGAGCGGATGGTCCTTTCCAAAGTGCCCATTTAAAGTTGACAAATTTAGTCCATTTTCTGGATATTTTGGGATCTTTGGGCCATTTGTGCACAGATGTCCCACTGTACATTGAATGATTGCAGCCAAAAACAACACACCTTTTCGTCATTTTGCATTAAATTAAGTGCAGCCTCTAGAGTTGTTGTCCACCATCTACGTCACAGGCAAGACGCCTATTAGAGTTTCCGAACACCGTTGGGGGGGGGACCAACGGTCTTTTAAACCTTATTCCTTCAATTAGTAAGAAATAACATGTTTTCTGACTATCAATAAACACAAGTTAGGAACTCAAACTCCACTGTATTTATTTGTTTGACACTTTCATAGAGCTGCTGCGTAGCCTTTAAGAATAATGTAATAACACTAAACTGATCTTTTAAACTTGAAACGCCCCTGAAACTCAACTGTATGTTGGCCCTTATTATATTACCCTTATCTATAAACCTAATGTCCTGTTATTCCCTTTGTCTCAGTATGGACATACCATTCATGAGATGTCATATTAAGAGAGCTGTCTTTTTTTTTTTTTTTTTTTTTTTTTTTTTTTTTTTTTTTTTTGTACCTTTCATGCATTTTCATTGGCCCATCACCTGGCGCCGGATGAGAAAGAGGACTGTTG
This sequence comes from Hoplias malabaricus, assembly GCF_029633855.1. Taxonomy (NCBI): domain Eukaryota; kingdom Metazoa; phylum Chordata; class Actinopteri; order Characiformes; family Erythrinidae; genus Hoplias; species Hoplias malabaricus. The sequence continues at coordinate 5,763,318 of NC_089817.1, forward strand.
CGTCAGTGTAATGAAGCCATATGAAAATGCTGGACGCAGCACTGGTCTTCCTGAAACAAACAAGGAACACAGTCTGCCTCACCTGCAATCTCTACTTCATAACTCCATCAGCTGGAAGTAAACCTCCAGGTGGTGGTTAAGGGACCAATGTTTATGAAAGATTAGGCGTGGTAATGTTTTTGCTTAAACTGTTGCTGAAAGGAGACTGAGTTTCTTAGCGACTGAAGTGTGATGAGAGGAATTCCTCAGGGTGGTGTTACATGGGGAAATGTTTACAGACTAATGTTCATACTCAACAATAGTCCCGGAGATCCAACAATTCATCACCAGCTATTATTATTGGTGACATCACATATTGCTGTCCTCCAGCTCAGAAGAACAGACGTGTGGGGAAAACAATGGCCTCAGGAATCCCACATTCAGATGTGTTTAAATGCCGTTTCCAATGCCAAGCAAAGTGTTTTACGCAATAGTTGTAGTCAGGTACGCTACTGAGTCCAGAGAGGTTCCTGTTGAACGTTTCTAATTAATTCAACACTTAATTACGGTTATGAACATTCGTTGGTGAAGATATACAAAATCATATTCATGTTCCTATAATATTCAATATACATTAACAATTTTTTCCCAGCTTTTTCCATGCAGGAGAGATAACAGACAGCACTGTTAAGAGTTTTACTTTTCCCTCAGGAGGCTGAGCGTGCCATACAGTGTCTGAACGGGAAGCTGGCATTATCAAAAAAGCTGGTAGTGCGTTGGGCTCACGCACAGGTAAAGGTAAGTCACTGAAGTGGATATTTGTTTGTTTACTGTGTTAAAATAGATCTAGGGGAGGGAAAATGGCATTTGCACGACTTCCCCGGTCATCTGTGTCAGCGAAGGCATGTTTGTCGTCTGAACGTTTTTTCAGTGTTGACGTTTTTTGCCAAACTGTGGCCTTAAGCTAGTAGCCGTGTCTCTAACCGACGTGGTCTCCGTGCATGCTGGACCAGAAGCCACAGTGGAATTTGTACAGTGGTGGCTCCGTCGGACAGAAGCCGTTGCTTTGAGGATGCCCATGCTGCACTCGGAGTGGGGCTACTCCAGAGAGCCAGGCCACTAACAATAGGCAGCTGCAGCTCAGAGAGCGGAAATCCTGTATGGTTGAGGATCACGCCCTCTTACACCCAGCCCCCCCTTTCCCTCACTGTCTGAGGGGCGCATAACACCAGCTTGGGGTCAAGGTTAACGGTACAGACTTGTTGACAACAACAAGCCTGTGCACTGCTGGAGAGTGCACTCTTGAGCTGGTTCAACGTGGTTGTGCAAGTCTAGCCTTTATTAATTGTGCATCACAAAATAAAAACGATGCCTTCGCAATGTGTCCATTGCCTGAAGTGTCTTTATACCCCATGGAGATGCGTCCATGTTTCATTAGTGGACTTCACCACCACCTGTTCGTTCTTGTTTATGATGTGGGACAAGTCTGTATTATACTTAAATATGATAAAGTGATGTCCAAGAGAAAGTACAACGTTTTAGACTCATCTTTGTTTTGGCTTCCTTTCCTGCTTTCTTTAATTCTCTAAGTTCTTGAGCAAACTCTGGTTAATTGCCTTTTCTCATTCTGTTCTCCACAGGTTCAAGGCTTTGCAGAACAGTCACCACACTTTTGGGCATGAGGAAATTTGTGGGTAGATTTGAGAAGAATGAACACGTGGCCCAATGCTGTGCAGTTCAACTTCTCAGATTATGCCTCAGAGCAAGGATTTGACCAATAGGCTGTGGACTCTGCGGGTTCATTCTCCACAAACTGTCCTCAGTGTGTGCAAGTTCTCCTCCAGTTTGTGTCTCACTGCTGTCTTCCCTGTCTCTTCTGTGCCCCTGGTGTGTGGGTGTATGTGTGTGTATGATATTTTGCAGAGGTTTGAACCATACCGCGGAGACAAGAACCTGCCTGCCAGCTTGGAACCGTCGTCCAGTGAAGCAGAGGAAGTGCCAACGTCTCTGAGGTTTGTGAAGTTGCTGTTTATAGAGGGTTTTAGTTTTCTCTGCTTGGTTCTGTGGCTCTTTCTGTCCTTCGCCCCTGCAAGCATTCCAGTAGACAACAAATGTCCCCAGTGTGTTCCAGTTCTCCAGAACCAGGTGATTAAAACCGTAGCTCCTACAGCTATTTTCTTCAGCAAGGTGCCACTAAACGGCTAAGTGGCCTATTGTGTTTGTTTCTTACTCAACACAAGTCACAGGAATTATGAAAAAAAAAAAGTTACTGTATGTCTTCTCTCTGTCGCAGTTTTCTCTTCTGTCTCCTATGTGCCACTCTTGCTTTTTTATTTTGTTCCTCTTTCCTACACTGGACCTCCTGTGTCTGTTGCTCTTGCAGTCTCTCTTTCTCTCTCTCTCTCTCTCTCTCTCTCTGTCTCTGTCTCTCTCTCTCTCTCTCCTTTCTCTCTTTCTCTCTCTCTCTTATTCTCTCTCCCTCTTTCTCTCTCTCTCTCTTTCTCTCTCTCTCTCCTTTCTCTCTTTCTCTCTCTCTGTCTCTTTCTCTCTCTCTCTTATTCTCTCTCTCTCCCTCTTTCTCTCTCTCTCTCTCTCTTTCTCTCTCTCTCTTTCTCTCTCTCTCTCTCTTTCTCTCTGTCTCTCTCTCTTTCTCTCTCTCTCTCTCCCTCTTTCTCTTTCTCTCTCTCTCTCTCTTTTTGTCTCTCTCTCTCTCTCTCTCTCCCTCTTTCTCTTTCTCTCTCTCTTTCTTTCTCTCTCTCTCTCACATTTTTCCATGCTGTTCTATGCATCCAACCCTCTTGTATCTATCTGACCCTCTGTCTTGTATCCCCCCTCCCTCCAGTGTGGGTGCGAAGATCAGAGCCATTGAAGCGAAGCTGCAGATGATGGAGGAGAACACCGATGAGGAGTATTCAGGGCCTTCTGCTTACCTCTATAACAAACCCACAGAAAAGCGGGAGAAAAGGTCTCAGCCGTATAACAAGCAGTTCCGCAGGTTCAGGAGATGACCACCTCTAGTCCACCTTGCCGGTTTGATACCCCTGCTCTGAGTGGACCTGCTGTGGACTTGTATACACCTTTTTTAATTATTATTTTTTTGGCCATTATCTGGACTTGAGAGAATGAGATGTTGGGTTGAGAAGATAAACGTGTATGTATACACACACACACACAAATCCAGTGGAAGGAACCCCCTCACAACAAAAAGACACTTCCATAGTTGCTGTGCGCATGTAATATCTCTCTCTCCAGCATTTTTTTTTATTGTTCATAGAGTATGTTTTGTTTTATGATGGGTTTTGTACTCTTTGGTTTTCAAAACCATACCCACTCGTGCGTTCCTGAAAATGATATTCATGCTGAAAGAACCCCATCCAATCAGTGAGCCCATTGTTTCTTTTCATTCACTCTTAACCTCCTCTACCTTGTATTGTAATCTTGAATTGCCTGCAGATGTGTTGTAGCATTTTTGTATTGTGTGGATGAAAAGTAATGATTTGTAATTGTACTGAAGTGAAATGTAAGGACTTTTTTCCCCTTTCCAAGCTCAGACAATGGGTATATTTTGTATAGAGAGAGAGCACAAAAAAAATGGCACAATACCACCATAGATACAGTAGTTGTTTAACTGTCAGTATCTCGTTATACCTTGCCTTGTAGCATCACCCTGCTATTTACAAAAGGGCTTTGTCTCTGTCAGATCAGAACCCAAGGCATCTCCAGGCTCTTCACAGCTTTGTCTTTGTCTGTAATCTCAAAGTTTGTCAGTATTTTGATAGCTTATATTCTCTTCAAAAGAATAAAAATATTCTTTATAGAGAGTGTGGCTTCTCTGTTTTCACTTTGTAAATGCTTTGTTTTTACAACTGTTTTCTCTGTTGATGCGCTGCCAGTTTTAATGTTAACGCAGCTGATGCACGGGGGGCTTATGTGGCTTTGAGGCCCTTTCTAAGACCACCGAGTTTAGCTTTGAAAGACGCAGATAAGCTACACTTTGTCCCGATCCATAAAACATGCAGCGTGTTTATGGAGAAGTCTTGCATCTGGTTTTATTTGAGCAGAGTTTGCTTTATGATAAAATGTGGGTGGTAAAAATATAGCATTGTAATACTTGGTATTTTCAAAATATGTATTTATTGGAGAAAGCTCGACTGAATCCTAATGCAAAAGGAAAGCAATAATTCCACGGTCAGAAAAAGCAAAGCTTAGATATGTACTTAAATATAAAATGATGGCTATGTCACAGATTTTAGTATTTTGCTAGTGTTTTGAACTGATATTTAATGTATTTATTGTATTTTAGAAGAGCGGGATGTTTAGAAGACTCAAAATAATGTGTTGTATTTATTTTACTGCAGTTAATATACTGTAATAAATGAATATATATTAAAAAAATGATGTAGACGATCTCTAATCTGCAGTTGGTGAATATCCCTTTTCAATTTAATTAAAAAAACATGAATATATTTACATTTTTTAAATATATTTAAATAAAAAAGTAGGCCTACAGTTATTAATAACTCAAAATGATATTTATTTCCGGCGTGACCCTGTTGTTGTGATTTTAAACACAAGAGCAGGGTCCAGCTTGGTCACTTGAGTCTGGCCGTTTACGCTGGGAGCTCAGTGTTATGTCCAGGACTGAGCTCACGACGTTTTATCCTTAAGATGTATAGGAATTTGTTACTGTGCTGTAGGCTTGAACAACCTTGCTGTAGTTGCTAGGAGAGCGAGCAGATCTATGGGCGAAGCATGGGTAGTAATTTGTGATTCTCTAAAGGGTTCCTGGAGGCATTAGATCTTGTGTTTATTCCACTGTAGGGAACATAGGCTTTAAAAAATTGTCTGCAGTCCTGACAATGGCAGGAGTGGGTCAATATTCCTATCTTCTACACAGATCTGAAGCGTGGTCCATGTGAGGGGCCTCTGGGTGGTCTCTCTGAGGGTTAATGTAGGGTTAATAACATGCTGCTGCTGCATTAATCAGAAGAATAACAATATGATTGGCACATGAATCACTTCAGGTTGACCCAGAATTCCTCACCCAAGGATTTTTCATCATTTTGTCCTAAAGTTTGCAGACACCTTTTTATTCAGAGTTGTCAGTCGCTTCTAGAAGTTGGAACATGGCTGTGAGGATTTGATGAGTTCTGGATCACAAATTGAACTCCCACTCACCCTGAAACTATTGAATGGAGCATCATCACTCCAGAGAACACAGTTCCACTGCTCCACACACTGCAGGGAGGTTTCTTTTCTCTTTTTTTTTCACCTCTCTAGCCGACACTTGGCACTGAGCATGGAGACCTTAGGTTTGTGTGGCTGCTCCAATGTCCCGTTCTGTTCCTCAGTGCTTTTCCATGGAGTTGAAGCTGTGTCAGCAGTGGGTGCACCTTGAAGGAGCTGAGCTCACTAAGCTGAACTGGTGGTTTTGGAAATAGCCCATCAGCCATAACATTAAAGCCGTACACACATTGTCCAGTTCACCAGTGATGTGGTGGTGGTGGTGGTGTTTAGAAACAAGGAGCTCATTTTAATAATATGGTCTTTTGCAAATACATTTCTGCACATTAATACTGGGAAAACATATATATTACATATATAAAAACGTGTTATATTTTACAGTAGGTTAAATACACACTGATTGTGCAGTATGATGTGTAGATTAGCATGTGTTAGCTGCCGAGTGTGTTAAATATCCTTCATGTAGAAATTCAGCCACGTTTGATTGGGAATATATTTTGTATATTGTCCGTGTATGAGTTCTCATTATCGCAGCTATTACGTGTAGAAATAAAGGGAATAAGTGTAGCCCCCAATCCGAAGGTGGAAGGTGGGGGTTTAAACGTCGTCCCGTTCCTGAACCGCACAATGGGGACCGTTAATAACGGGTTTGAGCCGCTGAGGAAAAAAGCCCGCGAAAGCGGCACGGCGGCGTTAAAATGAGATGCTAATGAACATTTTGACCCAAATGAGTTTATAAAGCGAGGAGGTTACTGGGTGGTAGTTATTACACATTAAACCACAGTTTAATCAGAGACCACACCAACAGCAGCCTGACGCAGATCAGCCAATTAATAATAATAATAATAGTAATAATAATAATAATAACAGTAATAATAATTTAATTTTAATTTTAATTATGAGTTTTTATTATTAGTAGTGGTATCAATGTGCTTTTATTAGGTCTAAGACATTTAATCTGTAAACAAGTAGTAATAAAAATCAAACACGTTGAGCCTACGTTACAGTTTAATTACACTGTAAATACCTATATATATAAATAAAACAAAAATGTAACAACACATAGATTTTACATTTATTTACCGTATAATCAACTTTAATGGCAAAAGTCTATATATATTTTATTATTCTTCAGTATAATTTACTGATATAGTCCAATGATCTTCTTACACAATATGCCCTCAGACGAAGATGTTTATGATGTTGTTGTGATGTTCCTGATGAGGACACAATATCAGCGCTTTTTATAGCATCACCTCAGAGATTAGCGCCTCGTCAGAGCGAGTGTTTGTTAAGGTTTCTGTGGGAAACACACAGCTACAGTTTAACGAACACATGAAAGAGTTGACGTTTCGCTCGACGATTTCGGCGTTATTAGCTTCATAATAATAATACAGACTACATTCGCAGCAAAAAAAAAAAGTAGTTCTGGTCTGGTTCTTTATAGGATATAGACTGGATTATTTATTTATTTAGGGAAGAGTTTACACCAGGTTGGCCACCGTATACTCACAGATACAAAACCTTAGTCAGGTGGAAATACCCTATGTACCATAATCCACTGCCATTGTTTTATATATTCATTTAAACGAATGAATGGATTCTATGCACATAGTCAGGCTTGTTTTATTATTATTATTATTATTATTATTATTAGTGTAAATCATTATGATATTTAAGACATTTTTTCTCCCTAAATTACATTTGAATATAAATGTTCCTGTATCTCTGAGGACACGTTTAAGACGTTATTTCTGTCTTCGATAAACAGAAACTGTACAGGTTCTCTGTTCACGGTTCTCCGTCAGAGCAATTTCCTTTAGTACAGAACCCATGAAGAAGTGTGTTTTTACTCGTTGTGTTGTGTTGTGTCAAGAGAAAAGGACGTGTTTTTGGTTCACTATTGGTATAGACACAACGGTCTTAATCCAGTTAAAATGGACCTTGATTTAGCCTTAATACCTTCATTTTCCCTGATAAAGGGGCATTTCAACTAAAGCTTATAAACAATTAATATAAAATAGACCTGTGGCTCATAACGGGCTCCGTGACCGAATAAACATTAGTCGTTAATTCTTACGCATTTATTTATATGCTTTTACTTACGTTTCGTTTCTTTCTTCAGTGCATTTCATTTCTCCACAAAAACAAACTTGTACTTTTTATTTCTCCACAAAACAATCCCTTTTTACGTATTCTTCCAAATCGAGACATTCCTTAATAAACGGGAGAAATGAATGCACTTAAGTTTCAGTTTCATGCCAAAGCTCAGTGATGCATCGAAGCAAACCTCTTCTTCATAAAGATAGTATATATTTTAGGTCCAGTTTTGAACTGAATTTCACTCCGTGCGTAAAGCTGCTTCTCCGCCCGCACTGACGCGGTCCCACCCTCACACGCGAAAAGAGAAGGAGAGCGAAAAAGAAAAGGAAAAAAAGAGAAAGAAATGCCTACCAGCCCCTCCATCTCATGCACTTCCTGCAGTCAGCAATTCCAGCCCTCTGGAAAAAAGAAAGAAAGAAGGAAAGAAAGAAGGACAAGGTAGAGCACCACAGAGGTTTATTTTCCTCCACCGGCTCCAGCAGAGCTCGCGGAGCTACTCCTCAAGCCGGACACACCGCTCCAAACCTGGGCTTTAAGAACCGCTTCTGGAGCCCGGAAAGTTCCAGGGAGAAACATGCGGCAGAGCGGGAGGAGAGGACTGCCAACTGCAGGAGAAACTCAAGCAGACTTTTGATGACATTCTGATTTTTTTATTTATCAGTTTGATCAGTTCTGGAAGAGTGGGATCATCTGTGATGTAGGAATTCCTACAGACGCCCTGCTCTTCTTCTGGACCTTTTCATGTTCTGGAAAAATGAGCTTCTGGCTCCGCTGCTGGAGGGAAAACAGTCTGTGTCCGAGGAAATCTCCTCTAAACAGGTACGAGACCAACAGCCCAGCAGCGCCAGTCCCTGCAATACAGACCTAACAGAGGATGGTTCCTCCGCAACAGACACGACAGCTAAGAGTAGTGCTACAGGTCTGAAGAGCTGCTTTACGAGCACTGAACACTCCTTTACCTCAGCTTCAGCCATTCACTTTTATTAACACTTTACAATACAAAGGAATGGAGAACTAGAACATCACACCTTCATTAACTCCAGTTAAAACAGAGCTAATATAATAAAAATGTACTGCTACATCACAGCCACTTAGCAAATCAAAATAAACTGCTACATAACTTTGAACTGTTTTTAAACTCACGTTACTTCAATACATAAGACTATTTCTTTTCTTTTTGCTATTAATACTTATTTACTTTAACTAACTCTGTCAAATAACTCTTAAAATAAAGATCCTGATAGAGCACAGCTGTTTTAGCACTGTGGATTAACACTAATGTTCACCAATACAAACCAAAATAGAAATGATGCTAATGCAGTACTTTGCAGATGCAGAACTTCAGTATAAACCCATAGAGAAGATGTTAATGCATGTTTGAATTTGAGGGAAAAACGTGCCAGACTTAAAGAACTAGCATTTAACATCACTTGGGCTAACCTGCTAGAACTAATAATCTGAGCTGGGTTTTCCAAAAGCATCAAACTAATAAACAAATAAAGTGGTAGAGTGAGCATCACGCTGAACTCTCTCTCTCTCTCTCTCTCTGATAAGGGCCCTGAATTGTAGGGTTAAGGTCAGCTAGCCATGTACTTCAGTTTTCAATCCAAAGGGATATAAAATAAAATGATATTAAACAGTACTCCCGCTGAATTAAGTCAAACAGCTACCAATACAGCTATCAATATTGAACTGCACCATTTCTAATGCCTCAGTACATCTCAGTGATAACTAGCATTACCTGCACTGCTGCTAACCTGCTAGCGCTAAAACTTATCTGCGTTTAGCGTTACGGCTAGTCAGCCGTGTTACACTTGAAGCACTGCAGCTAAAGCATAGTTTACTTCAGTTTACTGCTCTTATACAGCAACACAGTTCAATCCAATACAAACTAATACAGAATTATTATTTTTAGCAATGTAGCTTCGTTATCTCCAGTACAAACTAATAGCCTACATATCATTAACCCGCTCTGCTAAAAGGTCTAGAATATTCGTTTTAATTTAATTAACGTCCAGAGAACAAATATTAGCTAAGAGCTAATGCTGATCTGCTCATAGTTAGCCGTTATTTTCCTGCTTTATATTAACGCTCATAAAAGTCAGTGCAAACGCCTAGAGCTCGTAGTGACTACAATAACATTTGCGTTTAATTCAACCCAGAGAAGTACTTAACAGACATATAGTCACTGAATACTAATTTACTAATTGAAATCTACACAATATGCGAGAGAAATCTGTCAGGCCTCTGCTGTGTCTTTAGTCACTCATTTCTAATAGAACTGCTCCAAAACAGTCACTGAACCTCATTACAGTCAGTCAGTCTTAAACTTGTATCTTAGACTTTCTCTTTCTCTCTCTCTCTTTCTCTCTCTCTCTCTCTCCCTCTCTCTCTCCACATTGCCTCAGAGCCCAGTTTTAGTGTGAGGTTAGAACCTCTGCTGGTTTTTCCCCTCAGTCTCAGGCTCATGAACAGAATCAGGTTTTAATTGCTGCCATTAAAAAGAGAAATCAAATTTGCAGCAAAAAAATGGGAAAGATTGAAGTGTGTGTGTGTGTGGGTGTGGGTGTGTGTGGGGGGGGTGGACCGTGGCTCTTTTTGTCTGATTGACAGCTGGAATTGACACTCTGGGCTCCTCTTATTGGAGCTATTTGTAATTGCAGGTAGTTTGTTATTTTTTATTTCTTTTTTTGTCTACATCTTTTCATCTCTCTCTCTCTCTCTCGGATTGCGTGGAAATGCGATTATCCCAAAGAGGCATTGGGGGTTAAGTGTGTAAGTGTGTGTTGGAGGGGAGAAGGAGGAGGAGGGGGGGGGTGAGATGAGATGAGATGAGGGGAATGAAAGAAAGAATGAAAGAGAGAGAGAGAGAGAGAGAGAGAGAGAGAGAGAGAGAGAGAGAGGGAGAAAGAGAGTGTGTAAGAGGGAGAGAGGAGAAGAAGAAGCAGAAACTGATGTGGCTTGATGATCCGCGCGCAGTGACAAGCGTGTTTTTGAGAAGCCTTTATTGTTTTGAGGCGCTATAAAGCCGTGCGCCATGGACTCACCAGCTCCAATCCTGTGGCTTTTTTTCTAGGTGATCTGCGCCCACACACACACAGACATACACGCACGCACGCACACACACACACACACACACACACACGCACGCACACACACACGCACGCTCACGGTCTGCAGCTGGGAGCGCGGGACGCAGAGGAAACTGGACATGGTAAGAGCTGATGGACCACATTTTGCATGCGTGAGTGAATGCTCCTTCTTTACGTTTTTTTGGCGCTGTGTTTAGCCCATGTTCATCTATATGTTTGTAGCAGCTGTCTGATGAAAAACAAGGCTCTATTTTATGTTCATTTTACTTTCTCCGTTCCTCTTTCCTTCAGGGCTTTGCGTTTTCCCTTCACTCATTTTCAGTCTCTCATACTTTCTCTGCACTTCTTTTTTTCCTGCGCGGTTTTCGCGGTGTGCACAGAAACTCCCACGTGATTTATGAACTCGTGCAGTTTTATGTTTGACTTTTACAGTCGTAATGTCAAACTCCAGGACTGCGAGTGTAATTTAAGCCGTTTAACAACAAACAACATTTTTTATTCTCGTAAAAACCCGTACAGAAGGTTGATTTGCGCTTTTTTTCGCTAACAGAGTGTCAGCCCGTGTGCGGAAATATTTCTCCTAAATTCTATAAAATGCTGCGATTCACTCCGTAAATCTTCTGTTTATTTTTTTCACGCGTCATTTCCTTTTGCCCTAAACCTGCTCCGATCTGTTGAGTGTATTTTATATTGTTTTATAATATGCATATTGTTCAGTGTCTAGTGGATACTGTGTAATATACAATGAATATAGGTGACAGTGTGTAGTGTACTCTGTATAGTGTGTAGTGTGTACATTTGCTAATTGAAAATTGTCGTTATTTATGGGTTAATATATATATTCCTTATTATTTCGTCGTGCAAATTTTTCAGTTTTTTTTCAGGAGATATTTATTTCCGCGGTTAAACGCTGTCTGACGTAGGTAGAGAAGGTACATGTTTTAATTTGTGTTTAATAAAGGTGTAAATGTATAATACAAGTCTTTCAAACTCTAGTTGTGTCTTCTCTAAATATGTCACTACATTATCTCTCTCTCTCTCTCTCTCTCTCTCTCTCTCTGTATCTATCTCTGTATCTCGTTTATTATTATTATTATTATTATTATTATTATTTGTTTTTAGAAAAAACAAAATAAAAGTCCAGGTTTCAAAATGGAGCATACAATCAAATATAGAATTATTTATAATTGTTTTAATTTAATTTAATTTAATGTATAATTTAATGATGTCCTCCCCTAAGTAAAACATTTAAGAGACGTTACACAGTGATTAGAAACTGACTAGAAACGGGGTGTTCTTCTGCGAATTTGCGTTGGTGGGTCCCTGAGAGTAAATCTGTTTGAAAAGAGTGAGGGTCAAGAACTTTGTTTTAAACATCCTCCATATTAAAAAATAAATAAAATTAAAAATCCTGTCAAAATGTTTCCCTGAAAGTGCATCTAAAAGTGTCCATGAAAAGACACGAGTATCTTTCCTGTGTCCTGCAGTGAGGCGACCTGCAGTCTGCACTCTTTTTTTAATCTTAGAAAAATAACTTAAAGCTGTTTTGTTAAATGCTAGAAAGGGGCTCGTTGCATCACTCCAGCCCTCACCCTCACCACAGCCCTAAATTATTAACTGAGCTCACAGTCACTGCCTCATCTGTTGTGTAGTTGTGTTTTAATGAAGGCCACGATAAGAACATCACAGATCTGCAGCTTTATTCCCTCTCTCTCTCTCGGGAGGCTGTCAGATGAGCAGATTATTCTCATGTCATTTCTGCTCCTGTTTGTTTTAAGGCATGTCTATTTTTCCTCAGCTACTTTGCGTGAAGTTAATCATCTTCCAGACGGATTTCGTGTTTCTGTGCGTCTATTACTTCAGACCTATTATAAAATCCAAGAGTTCAGGCAAGAGTTGCATTTGAATGTAATTAAATACATTAAGTGTTATTTAATTTAAAGCCATTTCTTTTACCATTTAATTTAAAAATAAATAATTATTTACATTTAATTTAGGGCGCTCCACGAAGTTCGTTCGGTTTCTGTAATAATGATCATTTTATTATTAAAGTAATTGTTGCTGATGTGATCTTTTCTCTTCGTTAATTAATTCATCAGCTGTAAATGCCAAACGAGCGCGAGACTCTTAATTATTTTATATATTTTTTCATTTATCTGTTGACGTTTTTTTTTTTTGGGGGGGGTGACTTTTATTATTTTTTAATCACAGATATCAACATTTATTTCGGTTTTTAAATCTGTGTTAATGTCCGTGTACTCCCTCTGTGTAATTATTATTAAAACGCCTGTGTGATGCCGTGGATCCTTGGTTTAACGACATGTTTATTTTATCTTTGTTTAGAAGTAAATAAATATCTTTAGAACTATGTTTATAATAAATGCATGTTTATTTACCGAATGTAAAAAATGGAGGGGGGATGAACATAAAACGTAGCCTGTGTTTTTTCAGATTTGATCCATTTTGTTTTACAAAACATGCTTTTGCACAGAACTGTGTACATTCATGTGTGTATGTGTAGACAATGTGTGTGTGGGGTGTATTTTGTAGGTTTAAATGTTGAACTTCAGTTGTAAATGTATTTATTGATGTATAAAACTGTTTTGTGTGCAGTCCCGTAGTGAGAGCGAGAGTCAGAGGGAGCCCCCCCACTCCCCTTCCCCCTCTCCCTCCCCCTCCCCATCCTCTCCTCCCTCCAGCACCTCCTCCTCCTCGTGCAGGAACGTGTGCGCGAGCTGCGGACTCCACATCCTCGACAGATACCTGCTCAAGGTAAAAAATAAATAAATAAATAAAAAAAACCTGAATAACGTCATCAATCTAAACAATTACCTATACAACGTCATCAATATAAATAATCTGAATAACGTCATCAATCTAATCAATCACCCATACATTATCATCTTAATAGCATAATCAATAACATCAATCTGATCAATTTAATCAATCATCCATTTAAACCCCTAATTTAATCCAGCAACTGTTTATCCTCATACGTCTAATAAACCACTCGTTTTATCATCTATTACTCAATCGTCATATGAACTCATCGATTTAATCAATTACCCGTTCATTCACATCAGTCTTATCAATCACTTGTTTAACCAGATCAAAGTAAGAACAAATGAGTTTACTGCATAAGCACAAAATGTGTTGTTTCCTATTGGACAGTGCTAATTGTGGCTAAAGCTATCAGGCTAACGGAGGACTTCTGGGGCTGTTCCACACAGCGGGAGTTTATCTGAATTTACTTAAATCTAAAATAAAGCCTGTCCGATAGGAAAAGAGCTGAGATTCCTCTTGGACAGTCCTCAGTACAGAGTTTATCCCTGCGCAACGGAAAAGTCCCCGGATGCACGAGTTAGCTTGATAACTTAAGGCCAGAGTTGACGGTTGTCCAATGAAATATATCTAAAAAAATACACATTACCTTTTAAGAGTGATTTGTGCAGTATTCAACAAACTTGTTATTCTGCTTTTATTCCGCTGTTACTTTTCCACTTTTATTCTGCATTCTCACAGCGGAAGTTAAGCGAGATGAGAATGTACGTTTTGTGAAGATTCTAAATAGTTTTAATTGTGTTCTTTGCTTCCACTCTGCTTAGATTGCTTCGTTCTCTCTCTCTCTCTCTCTCTCTCTCTCTCTCTCTATGTGTGTGTGTTAAAAACAAAAAAACAAAAAAAGCCGCATTGTTTATATTTTTGATTGATATTACATTTTTTATTTAGATATTACTGGACTAACTGGATGCTGCTTAAAATAAAGTAAAATAAAATAAATAAAAAAATAAAAAAATTAAAAAAAAATAAATTAAATATATAAAAAAATAATTTCAAATTACCCAACACAAAACAAATGGAAATAAAATTATATTAAATATTATTACACAGCATAACATTTAACTACATTCAGCAGCAAAAATAATATATAAAATAAAATCACAAAATATGGAATAAATTTAAATAAAGTTTCATTCATTTTTTAAAACGAAACTTAAGAATAAAAAAAAATCAGCGCTAAAACGATATGAAAAATCGGAAGAATTTTCTAACGGGGAAGAGAGCAAGATTTTATTAATATAATATAATATAATATAATATAATATAATAATGGCCTGAGGACACTGGTGCGGAAGCGTATTATTTTTAGTAATTATATTAATAGATGTATTATTAGTTTTTTTTATTAATATTTTAATTATAAAAAAGAGTTATATTTATTTTATATTTAGAAGCTTGCTGTTATTATTTATTACAGTGTTGTTTTTTGTTTATTTGTTTTCTTGGCGCTCAGGTGAATAACCTGATCTGGCACGTGCGCTGTCTGGAGTGCTCTGTGTGCAGGACGTCGTTACGTCAGCACAGCAGCTGCTACATCAAGAACAAGGAGATCTTCTGTAAAATGGATTATTTCAGGTAGGGTAAGTTTTTTACTGCATTTAAAACACGCAGTGGAACGGTGTTAAACGTGTTATTTTGACACTGGCGCTTCTGGAAGACTTTGGGACTTCGGGAAGAACGTCTTTCTCCCTGCGCTCGTGTCAGGCTTTGTTTTAGTCTTGTGTTTAGTCTCGGTTTAATCCTTCAGTGGATGGAGATATGTATAATACACACTTTATATATATATAGAGAGAGTACCTGGACGCTCCTGAATCTACTAAAATGCTGTTGGGGAAGTGTGTGGTGTTGTGCTACAGCCGTGCATTAACTCTTTCGTTAGGTTTGGTAAAAGTGGACTGCATTGTACAGTCCAGTGCAACACAAACACAGATGTTTGCATGATTTAATGCTGTTTATTAGCTGAATTTAAAATATTTAAATAAAATAAAATAATAAAATATGGCATTTGCAGATGTTACTTTTATTAACGTTAAGCACATTATCAGAGTGAGTGAAATATTCTATTAAAATAATGCTGCATTGACTTTTCCTGATTTGACTTGACAGTGTTTTTCAGTGTTAGACTCAGCACATAAAGAGAAACTGTGCATTAAAACATGCAAAAGCAAATGTCCTGTAGATCACCCCTGCTCAAATAAAATGCTGATTTAAGAAACACTAAGTTAGTTTATATGGAAGGACTAGCTTTAATATGATCAGAGCCTTGTCTGTTATTGTGTCTATAAAGAGAGGTGCTTATAGGTCCATTCTGATGCAGAAGATGTTTCTCTGAAGGTTGTGCAGAGACAGAATTCTTGCGGCTGTCGCTGCATAAACAGCTGGATTTTTACTGTTTATCTGTCTGCTGCAGATTGTGGCCTTGCTCATTGTGCTGCTGGAAAAAAAAAAACCCTGGTGTTTGTGTTGCTGTTGTTGTGGTGAGGACTAAAGCTGAGTCCTTGCTTGCTCTGTAAATGGGAGCAGCGCTGATGGGGGAATGGAGGTCCTTGCTCTTCCTCGTATGTGGAGGAATGAAGTTATAGGAAGCATGATCAGTGCCGATACGGAGAAGGAATATCTCATAGCTTTAATAACGTGGATAAACCTTGTTTGTTTAGTAACGTATTGCATTTTTAACATGAAAAAGAAAGTGTGTAAAAGGATAAACATAATATAATAATATTCTAAACAGGGTGTGTCCTAATAAGAATGAATCATTTCTGTTGATTTTTATCTAATATATTCATAGTAGTGCAAAACATGTCTGCATCAATACACAGTTATTATATAAATATCAGAGTCCCATAAAAGACATTGCGTTGCTGGTAAAGGATCACTCAACTGTCTTATAGTCTGACTTCAATGGCATTGGCCATCAGTATTATCAGTGTTATCATCAGTATGACATAATGTAGACTACGTAGACTCAGTAGAAATACTCATCTGACAATATCTACATAAACACCCCATTTGTTCCTAGTATCAGTTTGACATAAAGGAGAACGAGTGTCCTAATAGTAGTTGCTTATATAGCTTTCTTATTATGTGCTTTAGTTAAGTGGAAAATGCCTCAAAAATGGCATACAAAACCCTGCCTTAATATCAAGACGCAAACATGTAGCAGCACATTTCTAATTGCTATGTAAGTTAATGTTAAGACGTGTATTTCTTCGTATAATAGATAGTAATAATGTGATAAAAGGGGTAAAGGTGATAAGTGTTGTGGTGTTTTGCTGTCTCTGGTGTAGTATGTTGAGTGTTGACTGAAGTGTGTGTGTGTGTGTGTGGTAGAGTTCAGGATGTGAGGGTGTGATTGCAGGGCACTCAGAGACGCTTCTGAAAAGCAGGAGGATATTGGCCTGCCTTCATTGGCCTGGGTTCATTCACGGTGGTGTGTGTGTGTGTGTGTTTTTGTATTCTGTCAAGCCGTTTCGTTCGAGGAGGACGTTTGTTTTCTGCTTTAGGGGCCAATAATCTGAAGTGCTGCTTCACATGATGGGGGTCTCAACGCTGGGGTCTCGGGGCCTCTCTGGACACATCTGTGCAGATGTGAAAGGCAGAAGTGTTGGGGCGGATGGCAGGAGTCACAGGGCCGGAGGTTTTTTTGTCTCAGGGCTTTTTGTTTCCGGATGCCAGTCCCCATTGGATCTAAACGCTGCTCTGTTTCTTCACGGAAGATGTTTTTGTGTCAAACCCAAGCGGCAAATATCCGTCTCTCCTGAAGGATACATGGGAAAAGGGAAAGCAGCAATTTTCCCTCTGTGTGTAAATACAAATTAAACGCTATCAGTAAAGTGTTTACAGAGATAACAGTGTGTCTGAGATAGCATTGTGTCTCCAGAGGGCTGTGGGTCATCTGATAACTTCTGTCTTCAGTCTTTAGAAAGTACAGTGTTTTCAGGCTCGCTCTACTCAGTGCTGTGCAAAAGTCAGAGACCATCCTTCATTTATCGTACGGCCAGTCAAAACAGCCCTTAAGTATAAGATATTCATTTTTTCAGCATCAGGATAAAAAGCAGAACACATACAACAGCAAATTACACACCGATTACACACAGCTCCGAAACTAAATCTAACATCAACATTTGCAGCATTAAGTGTAGCCACCCTTTGCTTCCTTTCTGTTTAAGAGACTTATCGACTTCCTGCTTTTCAATTAAAAAACTCTGCAGGGACATTTGACCTCTTCTGCACATTTCAGACTGAGACATTGGTTGTGTTTTCTGAAGCAATTCCAAACACATTCAGTGACGTTAAAGGCTGAGCAGCAGCTCTATGAAAGTGTCACACAAATAAATACAGTGGAGTTTGAGTTCCTAACTTGTGTTTATTGATAGTCAGAAAACATGTTATTTCTTACTAATTGAAGGAATAAGGTTTAAAAGACCGTTGGTCCCCGCCCCCAACGGTGTTCGGAAACTCTAATAGGCGTCTTGCCTGTGACGTAGATGGTGGACAACAACTCTAGAAGCTGCACTTAATTTAATGCAAAAATGACGAAAAGGTGTGTTGTTTTTGGCTGCAATCATTCAATGTACAGTGGGACATCTGTGAACAAATGGCCCAAAGATCCCAAAATATCCAGAAAATGGACTAAATTTGTCCACTTTAAACGGGCACTTTGGAAAGAACCATCCGCTCACTCCGTTATCTGTAGCTCATTTCACTGGCGCTTTTCCAACAATATGGACATGTAAGGACACCAACGAAAGGTGTTCAAGAGCCTCTGTAACATGGAGGTAAACAGGGTAAGGACACTCACTTCGCCTGTTTTAGTTGGTGTTAGTTAACGTTAGCTTGACTCGCTAAACTCGGTGGCTCAGATTATACTCGGCTACGTAGCTGCATTACGGAGGTTTCTAGTGTCGGATGAATTCGAGTTCGACTTCGATCACATTTACAAGAATAACGGTGCCTCTACATTTGAGTTTAGCTTATTGCTAGGCTATTGTCATGAATAATGTTGGTTATTTAGCTAGATACTGTCATAACAGTCAGTCATAACGGTGTTTTACCGCGGCGTTGTTCCGCTGTTGTCCACCAGTGACGTCACGGTCGCGTTCAAGAATTTCCGTAGAGAGCTCGGGTTTTTCCGTCAATTTAATAAAATTGTCAGTTTTAAAGCAAATTAAGCTGCTATTTTCATTGTAATTCATACTTATATCTGTCAGTAACTACAATAATGTGAAATATTCATGGAGGTCCATTAAGTGGTGCTTAGCCTTTAAGGTGTGGGCTTTCGGGGGTTGCAAATTTTTTTTTATTTAAGTAGCAGCTTCTTCACCACTCCACATTCTTTCAGACCCACAGTTGTTGAGTTGTTCTGGATTTTGATTTCCTCTCTCTCTCTCACACAGATGAAAGTTTAATGGGGATCGTTTAGCGCTCTACATTTTGTGTGGATGTTAGAAGTCCCACATGCTTTATATCTTTTATTCATTTACTAACTCCCGTTTTGGAAAATGCTCTTTTTTTACTTCGGCATTTCCTACTAATCTCGCATCTAATCTTCTTAGAAATGTTTTCTGAAAATGAATAATGTCGGCTTAATGGTCATGTTGACTGGAAATGTAATGAATGAACGGTTGTCTCCGACTCTGCACTGTACCGTGTACGCAGCCTGTTTTCACATTTATTTGTTTATAGACTTTCAGCAGCATTTGACCATATGTTAATATAAGAAGCATGCTGAATATTTAACAAAGATTTGTTTAGCGTGTCGTACAAAAGAGAAAAGGCAAATTTGTCCTCGAGACATATTTTGTTTTCAAGGAAAAAAACATACGTTTTGAGTTGAAGTAATTAAAGCAGCCAGTTTGAAATGCTAATGCTGTCATTACCAAACTGAACTCATGAAAGTTGTTATTTGCTAATTGCTGGTTCCCACACAGTTGAGCAGGCCTGGTCATTCCTTTTCTGTTTTCTCTCTCTCTCTTTATATATATATTTATATATAACAGCTATATATTAGCTGTTATTCATTGTATGGGGGGCCTTGTGTGTCTTAGCATCATGGGAACATTACCAGAGGCTAAACTGTGATTGACTGTGTAAGCTATCCGTGTAGACAAGGCAAAAACAGGGCAGTAATAGCTTCAAGTTGTCAAGGCGTCAGGAGTGCGGTAACCAAGTAAAGCTAGTGGTAAGAGGTTTGTTTGTGAGGTTTGTCCACGGGAAGTAAAAACCTTATTGCAGTGTATCTTCATCTTCATCTTGTGATGGATAGATTAAACTGTGTATAAATCCAGGGCACTTAAAAAAAAAATCTTGGAAAATGGAATTTCCCTCAGACTTAGGAAATAAGAGTTTGATGTGGTGTGTAAACACTGTTAAAGACATTGTTTCGAAAAGTACCATTCACTCCCGGGCCGTACGTTCCACTGATGGAAACCAAGCCCCACACACGTCTCATAGTGAATTGTTGTATGTTGTTTAAAAACAAAAAAAAAAGCAACTGATTCAAGGTGAAGTTATAAGCAGCGTTTCAACCCTCGGCTGCTGCTTTGAAGGAGATGCGATGAAGGGCAGGCAATCATTCTCATTTGCATACATCAGTCTTGAAGGTTGCAGTAAGTAAAACTGCTTGGGATAAAGAGAGGATGAAATGGTAATGTAAAAATAAATTGTAACTATTTTTTGGTCCTAAATACAAACAAAGATTGTACGGCAATATTGGGGCCCTTTAATAAAAACGTAACATTGTCTTTGCCTTGAATTTTGTCGTAGAAAAGCTGCATTCGCCAGAGTAGAAACAGTTTTGTTGGTGTGATTTGCCAGACCTGTCTTAAGTGAATGATTCGGTGGTTTGGAATGGTTCTAAGAGCTTTTTCTCTCTCATTATATTGGTGGCAAATCAGATTTTAAAACATTTCTTGGTAAAAAGCGCACTTATAGAGCTTGGCTCTCATGTAAACACAGAGAGAAACTTGTTACAGCGCGGCCGTGCCGAGATTTATAATTAGCACAGTCCGAGATGGCCGTTGTGAGCATGATTCGGTTCTATATGTTGCATTCATATAGAGGGCTCTCTGTGTGTGCAGTGGACTCGAAAAAATCAGAGCCGGCCACTGAGAAATACCTCCATCGTCACTGGAGCGATGAGGGGGACAAGAGCCGGTTTTAATAAAAGCATAGAGATCATTTGTTTATTAATGAGGTGAGCGATCACAAACATGTAAAGCATTAAAGGACCAATGTTGTATATATTTCTATATATTATTCTATTAAATCCATTGTATTGTCATCTACAGATTATTACACACTTAAGAATGGCCCCAACAGTTTGAACTGAAGTCTTGGAAGTTATTGAATAATGAGCCTTAGTAGGTAATAAGCATGGGTTAATTTTATGTTCGTTATATAAGACTCTTCCAATAGCCTTTCTGCATTGTGCCTCATTAAAAGATCAGTGCGAGCTGAAGTACGTCTTTGAAGTTCACTGTGTAACTGCTGCAGACTGAATACACACTTATAACTCAGCCATTTTAATGTCCGAGTAGAAACCGTGAATTTTTCCTATTTTTGTAAACCCACGACAGGAGGAAATATCGTTAACTCTTACCTCAACCTCAACCTCAACCTCAGATCTGATCCTAACAGAAACACCTTCTCTTACATCCCCCTAGGTTCTAGATACTTCACAGTTAATGAGATACAAATGTAAAAATACTGGGTAATTAATTTATATTCATTTATATTAACAGTGTAATGAAAGCATGCAGTTATTAGTAACAATTTCTAGATATTAAGCATGTGTTAATGTAGTTAACTGTATTTTTAATTAGGATTCTAGTTGTCATGTTCCTTTCACACTGGATTAGCTCAGTTCATCTAGAATTGGACGTGTCGTTGTAAAGCACTGCACCATGTCACACACAAAAATATACAATGCAGTTTACCACAAATAACGTGTAGTAAATACTTTTCCATGAACCACCGAGGAGCTCTGAGATTAAAGAGTGCGGGGTGAATGCCTGTAGACCTGGAGGTTCTGCCTTGTGGAGGTTGCAGTTTAGCATCATATCATCAGGTTTACAAATGCGAGCCTCAGTTGACTCCAGTCGTCTGTCATTAGGAGTGACTGCAGGGAATGGAAATGATTTACTGCACACCGCAGTGAAGCACAATTCGTGTTAGCGTTAGCTTCACAGAGAGCGACTGGTAACCTGGCAGCATGAGGCCGGAGCAGCGTCTAAACTCATCTGCGTTTAATCTGAAACTAAAATGACAAGCAAGCGGCCCCTCGGGTCTGCGGCAGGAGACTGGGAGCTGGGATTGTGTAAGAGAGGCAGGCTGAATATTTTCCATTATAATGTCATACATTTATCCCCGGCCTCACTGATCTCCTGCCTCCTAAAATCACCAGTGTCAAATTAACACCTACATCACACGCTGGAGGCTGCTGTGACTCTGAGTTGGAGGATGCTGTAATTGTACTGAAGCCACAGGAATGAAAAAACAAAGTCTACTTAAAGGTGCAATAGGTCATTTGTACTGCAGTGGAATGGTTATTCTTATTTGAACATTTTTGAATTAATTGAAACCCAGTTTTGAATGAACTAGATTAAAAGTTGTAAATTAAGTCTAGTGCAGAATCTCTGATAGTTTCAGACCATCGTGTAGAAAAGTGGCCGTTCCGTAACATGAAGAGGAACGACTGATGGATCCTTTAAGTTTCCTGCTGTTGACGTTAAGAGCCCAGGTGTGTCCTCTTGAGTTTTCTCATGGAGATCTCGGTCTAAGTCTCACGATGGATTCTCTGAGATAATAACGTGCACGATGCAATTTCTCCTGAAGAGCTTTTGGAGCATCAGTACTGAGCTCTCAGTGAGGAGCTTTTGAGCAATAAGACTGTCCTCTGATATGTTGGATGTGTGAAGCAGAGCTAAGTGTTTTCCCTCTTGGAGCAGAACCTGTGTTTGGAAAGGAGGGAAAAAGCGGCAGGAGATGTATGTCGTTTTTTGTGTCAGTCTCTCATCTGCGGCAGACTGACAGCTGCTCTAATCGAGCGTAATTGCAGGAAATCAGAGTGGGTTTCTCTGGAGGGGGCTGGAAGGGGACTAAGGGAATGAGGCAGAGCTGAGGCTGTACCTACACCATGTTGGGCTCAGTAAAATAAAAAAAATAAAAACAACAAAACAGCAGCCTCAGAAAGTGATTGGAGGGCCACACAGGATGAGAGAGAAAGAGAGAGAGAGAGACAGAGACAGAGGGAGAGACTAATTAGAGAAGCCCAGAAAGAGGACAGAAGGCCGGAGGGAACTGAGAAGACTGCAGGGAGTTTTCAGGGAGTTATAAATAAAAAAAATCTAAAAGCCATTTAAGATATGAATATATATGTATCATATGTTATTAATTATAATGGCTTCATAATTCAGTACAAATTAATTTATTCATTTTTAAAATGTTGGATTGAACGGTAACTGTAACTAATGCAAATTAATTACTGTACGCTTCCAGTGTAGTATAATATCATCATTGTCCAATGAAAAACGTGTCTCCATTTTTGTCAGTGTTGAGTTTACGGCATCATTTGAACACTTTAATGATGAATGAACCAATAGAAATGCTCCAGTGACGATAAGCTGTTCCTAATGAAATTATCGTACACTTTTAAACACGTTCTGAAGGATACAGTATTTACACAAGGGACCCCATTGTAGAAATGGAGCTGGGACAGGAAGTGACATGCTCAGAAAGCCCTCTCTTCTCCCTGCTGCACTTTAGAGGCACACAGAGGTGACCAGGCCTCAGAGCTGATATGATGTGGAGAGGAATTTCAGTGTAAGCAAGCATGGGAACGTCTACTTTCCATCGATGCCTATCTTTGTAAGAAAGAGGCCAAAAAGCGCTAGGTAAAGTGCTTTTAAACGAACCTTTCAGACGATGTTTGTCATTTTTAAGAAGCAGTTGTATATGGAGAAAATTTCTCGTTCCATAATCCTGTTTTTAAACGTCCTGAAAACACACACAAATAAATTCCAAGTGGCTCCAAATCCTAGGTGCTCTGAACTCTCTTTGAGAATTGTGTCGGTGAAATCCGAGAGCAAACAGTGCCCCGTCAGGAGCAGATTTGTTCTAGATTAGAGAACAGCTCCACAGCAGATCAGGACTAATCCCGCGGCCGCCTTCCTTTCTACTTCAGTCCCAGAGGTGCTCTAGTGTGGAGTTTGGGCCTGGTGGTGGTGGTGGTGGTGGTGGGGGGGGGGAGGGCATTGCTATGAGGCTTCTGGACTTTCCCCTGGCGAGTTACAATCTGCAGGACAAAAGCAAATCCAGGACAAACACCAGGAAACATACATTTTCTCCTTATTACTGCATGTTGCAAGGTATTTTTCTTGTAGGCAAGATGCCGTGAAGAGATTTCAGCAGGGTTCCACCTCTCTTTTCCAAACAATCTTTTGAAATGCATCATTACGCAGATGTTGTATTCTTTGTCTGAAATGGCGCTGTCAGAATCTGGTTGGGTAAAGTACACAAAAGTGGCTTCTCAAACCTGCGTTTGCTTTCAGGTTTATTGTACGTAGCTGGATTGAGCGAATACAAAGTAAGCAGGACTTTCACAGAATCAAACCTCTTTCAAAACTCTTTAGGTGACTGTACTGTTAAATTGTTACAGACAGGGGAGCATTTAGGCCCAGAATTAACAGGAGTGGTTTTTTGGCATGTTTTGCTCTTGCCTATGTGTATATTCTTGAAGACAGTACATTGGTTGCCAAATAAACTATTAGGTCACTTCCACATACACCAGTATAAATACTATACATACATTCACCATGCCAGTATTGAATTGCTTGTTTAGATGTTGTTTGGCAATGAATACAAGCCACTGCTACATCTTAAACAGAGCTCTAGTCAGGGACGGTCGTGTCCCAATTGAAGCCCTAGTTCTGTACGCGCTCAGTCAAAGTGAGTGATCTATTTAGGTCACAGTCTAGAGTTACTGGAAAACTGGGATGCTCAGGCCTATTGGAAAACTTTAGTAGCATAGCAGCAACTGCTAACCGCCTGGCAAACATATGACAATACCCTAACCTAATTATCGCTGCACATTATACTGTGGTGTATGCGTCCAAGATGGACACCATAGTGCTTTTTATTGAACAGGCAGCCCGTAACCATAACTCTGTATAAAAAACAACCAGCACTCACCCACTCATCAGAATGTGTGGTGAGAGGGGTTAAAACCACAAGGTTAATTGTACGAGGATGTTACACACACACACACACACCAAACGACCGCACAAGCAAACTCCATCGACACACATTCACGACAACAGCAAATGAAGTGGTGCACTGGGCTGGCTGCAAGGCCCAGTCTCTTTAACTACACACCGATGCGTGGGGACGGTAACGGACGGGCTGCTTGGTGAATCTTCGGTCATTATAATTACGTTTTTGTTTGGTTTTGTGTTGCTGACTACACTTCAAATACATTTATATGATGAAATACTTGTTAGAATGTTTGTTAAACGACTCACGCTCGTGGCTGGAGCCTGTTTACACCAGCTAGGACCAATCTGAGACATGCACATTGTCAATTTTTAATGTAGTTTTCTATATTATGTGAACACAGGACCTGTGCATTACATTGTGTGTAAATTTCATGAAGAACGGACAAATGGAAAAGGTTTAAAACAGTTTGGAATAAAAGCCTTGCAAAGTTTCCATTTTGGAGATACATGGGTTTTTTTGGAGGGGGGGGGGGGGCTGCTTAAAAAAGCCTGTCCCTTGATTGGGAAACGCTAGACTCCAGCTTTGTTCAGAGCTTACTCTGAAGCTCTCTAGAGTAGCATGATGTCATTTTGAGTGGACAAGCCCCCCTGTCAGTGCCCTCCCCGCCAGGGGCCCTCTGCCTGGGATCCAGCGAGTCGAGGCTAGTGTCATCATTCCTCTGGACGAGGAACCGGAGCCAAATCAGTCAGTTTGATATCCCACATTTCTCGGCGGTCGGAGGAGGTGGTGTACGACATTCTGTTTACACAAGCGCTCCGTGTGCCAGAGGTGTGGTGGTGATATGTGTGTGTATGTGTGTGTGGTGATGGGGGGATGGGGTGGGGTGAATGAGAATGTTTTTTTCCTTGGCCATCTGCAGAGCATTAGTCTCAGACACTGCGCCAAAAGCCGCACTGACCCTCTCTCTCTCTCTCTCTCTCCGCCAGAACCCTAAAACTTGGTCACCATGTGATGTTTTTGGGGCAGTTTAGTCCAGTCCCGTCAAAATAACACCTGCTTCGGCTGACCACAGCTCTGCTCCCGTGCTTCTAAAGCACACTGGTTTTGACAGGTTCACGTCAATAAAAATCAAAGTCACTATTTTTTTATGCCATTCAGAAATATCAGCTCTCTCCAGCATCATGAGAACATTTAACTGGGAGAAAACACAGCTGAGGTTTCAACAGTCATTCTGATGCTAATAGGTGATAAGAACCAGGGGTCACAATGTCAACACAAATATAGCCGTGTTGAACCCCAAGTGCCATCTAAACAAGTATATATTTACATTTATTACATCTTAAAAATTTAAATATGAAGGAAGTTTGAAAAAGTTTGGGACATTGGTGGAATTTCCATTTAGAACAGTCTTGAAGGTCTTAACCTGAGAGAAAAAAGAGTGCAGTGGATGGATCTGGAAAAACAGAGGCCTTAACACATCCAGTGTACTCCAGCTGGAACAGACTGGACTCTGCTGTGTTTGCTAGCAGGAATAACATTCACCGAACCTGCTGGTCTCAGTTGGATCATTTCTCTGGTGTCCTGTCACAACCACTGTCATCGCCTGGCACTTATTCACAAATGCAGACCCGGCTGAGCTGGGGTATAACGCTGAAAAACAAGCTTCACATAACAATTATGAAACCAATTTGAAATCCACTCAAAGTTAATAAACAAAGTGTATTATAACATAATTTATAGACATGGTTTAAACAGCTTCCAACACATGGAGAAGTTAACTGTATAGAAAAATGAGGACTGTTCTCGCTGTGCAACGCCTGAATGTTCTGCTCTCAGTATAGACACTGATTTGAAGATGCTCCTTCCATACTGTTAGAGCTGTTATATTATTTTAAACAATGTATTTTATTTTAAAATCTTTTATTTCTGTATAGTTCATTGTCTGTTCTTCACTGGACTCTCAGCGCTGCAGTGACACTGATGTTGTGCTGGCGAGTTATTATTTGTTGTGCTTGTGAGAGTGGATCAGATACAGCAGTGCTGCTGAAGTTTTTAAAGCTCTCAGTGTCACTGCTGGACTGAGAATTGTTAACCAAACGATAACATCCAGCCGACAGTGTCCCTTGTCCACTGATGATGGGCTAGAGGTCGTCTGACGCAAACTGTGCAGCAACAGATGAACTACTGTCTCTGACTTTATATCTACAAGGTGGACCAATGAGATAAAAGTGTCTAATAGAGTGGACAGTCAGTGGGAACAGTATTCAAAAACTCCAATAGCACTGCTGTATCTGATCCACATTTATTTTTACTTTTTTGCCTAACACAGTGTTTATGACAGTGGTGGTGTTTAACAGTAAATATGACAGTAGGCTGTTGTTGTGTTTTACAGTGTTTATGACAGTATGCGTTGGTGGTGTTTCACACTGTTTATGACAGTAGGTTGTTGTGGTGTTTAACACAGTGTTTATGACAATAAGCTGTGGTGGTGTTAAACAGTGTTTAGGACAGTATACTGTTGTTGTGTTTACCAGTGTTTAATAAAGTAGGCTGTGGTGATGTTTAACACAGTGTTTTTGACAGTAGGCTGTTGTTGTGTGTAACAGTGTTTATGACAGTAGGCTGTGATGGTGTGTAACAGTGTTTATGACAGTAGGCTGTGATGGTGTTTAACAGTGTTTATGACAGTAGGCTGTGATGGCGTTTAACAGTGTTTATGACAGTAGGTCGTGCTGTTGTTTAACAGTGTTTATGACAGTAGGCTGTGATGGTGTTTAACAGTGTTTATGACAGTATGCTGTTGTTGTGTTTAGCAGTGTTTATTAAAGTAGGCTGTGGTGATGTTTAACACAGTGTTTATGACAGTAGGCTGTGGTGATGTTTAACAGTGTTTATGACAGTAGGTCGCGGTGTTGTTTAACAGTGTTTATGACAGTATGCTGTTGTTGTGTTTAACAGTGTTTATTAAAGTAGGCTGTGGTGATGTTTAACACAGTGTTTATGACAGTAGGCTGTGGTGATGTTTAACACAGTGTTTATGACAGTAGGCTGTGATGGTGTTTAACAGTTTTTAGGACAGTAGGCTGTGATGGCGTTTAACAGTTTTTAGGACAGTAGGCTGTGATGGCGTTTAACAGTTTTTAGGACAGTAGGCTGTGATGGCGTTTAACAGTGTTTATGACAGTAGGTCGCGGTGTTGTTTAACACAGTGTTTATGACAGTATGCTGTTGTTGTGTTTTAACAGCAATTATGAAAGTAGGCTGTGGTGGTGTTTAACAGTGTTTAAGACAGGACAGTACACTGTGGTGGTGTTTAACACAGTGTTTCTGACAGTATGCAGTGTTGGTATTTAACACAGTATTTATGACAGTATACTGTGGTGGTGTTTAACACAGTGTTTATGACAGCAGGCTTCCGTGGTGTTTTAACAGCAATTATGACAGTAGGCTGTGGTGGTGTTTAACACAATGTTTATGACAGTATGTTGTGGTGGTGTTTAACACAGTGTTTATGACAGTAGGCTGTGATGGCGTTTAACATTGTTTATGACAGTAGGCTGTGATGGCGTTTAACAGTGTTTATGACAGTAGGTCACGGTGTTGTTTAACAGTGTTTATGACAGTAGGCTGTGATGGCGTTTAACAGTGTTTATGACAGTAGGTCGCGGTGTTGTTTAACAGTGTTTATGACAGTATGCTGTTGTTGTGTTTAACAGTGTTTATTAAAGTAGGCTGTGGTGATGTTTAACACAGTGTTTATGACAGTAGGTTGTGGTGATGTTTAACACAGTGTTTATGACAGTAGGCTGTGATGGCGTTTAACAGTTTTTAGGACAGTAGGCTGTGATGGCGTTTAACAGTTTTTAGGACAGTAGGCTGTGATGGCGTTTAACAGTGTTTATGACAGTAGGTCGCGGTGTTGTTTAACACAGTGTTTATGACAGTATGCTGTTGTTGTGTTTTAACAGCAATTATGAAAGTAGGCTGTGGTGGTGTTTAACACAGTGTTTCTGACAGTATGCAGTGTTGGTATTTAACACAGTATTTATGACAGTATACTGTGGTGGTGTTTAACACAGTGTTCATGACAGCAGGCTTCCGTGGTGTTTTAACAGCAATTATGACAGTAGGCTGTGGTGGTGTTTAACACAATGTTTATGACAGTATGTTGTGGTGGTGTTTAACACAGTGTTTCTGACAGTATGCTGTGGTGGTGTTTAACACTGTTTATGACAGTAGGCTGTGGTGGTATTTAACACAGTGTTTATGACAGTAGGCTGTGGTGGTGTTTAACACAGTATTTATGACAGCAGGCTGTGGTGGTGCTTAACACAATGTTTATGACAGTAGGCTGTTGTGGTGTCTGACCAAATGATAACATCCAGCCGACAGTGTCCCTTGTCCACTGATGATGGGCTAGAGGTCGTCTGACGCAAACTGTGCAGCAACAGATGAGCTACTATCTCTGACTTTATATCTACAAGGTGGACCAATGAGATAAATGTGTCTAATACAGTGGACAGTCAGTGGGAACCACATTTAAAACCTCCAGCAGCACTGCTGTATCTGATCCACATTTTTCTTTTATACTTCTTTGCCTAACACAGTCTTTATGATAGTGGTGGTGTTTAACAGTAATTATGACAGTAAGCTGTTGTTGTGTTTAACACTGTTTATGACAGTAGGCTTTTGTTGTGTTTGACACAGTGTTTCTGACAGTAGGCTGTGGTGCTGTTTAACACAGTGTTTATGACAGTAGGCTGTTGTGCTGTTTAACACAGTGTTTCTGACAGTAGGCTGTGGTGGTGTTTAACACTGTTTATGACAGTAGGCTGTGGTGGTGTTTAACAAAGTATTTATGTCAGTGGGCTGTTGTGTTTAACACAGTTTTTATGACAGTGGGCTTTTGTTGTGTTTAACACAGTTTTTATGACAGTAGGCTGTGGTTGTGTTTAACACAGTGTTTATGACAGTAGGCTGTGGTTGTGTTTAACACAGTGTTTATGACAGTAGGCTGTGGTGCTGTTTAACACAGTGTTTATGACAGTAGGCTGTGGTGCTGTTTAACACAGTGTTAATGACAATGGGCTTTTGTTGTGTTTAACATAGTGTTTATGACAGTAGGCTGTGGTGCCGATTAACACAGTGTTTATGACAGTGGTGTTTAACAGTAATTATGACAGTATGTTGTGGTAATGTTTAACAGTAATTATGACAGTGTGTTGTGGTGGTGTTTAACACAATGTTTATGACAGCGGTGTTTAACAGTAATTATGACAGTGTGTTGTGGTGGTGTTTAATACAATGTTTATGACAGCGTTGTTTAACAGTAATTATGACAGTGTGTTGTGGTAGTGTTTAACAGTAATTATGACAGTGTCTTGTGGTGGTGTTTAACACAATGTATATGACAGCGGTGTTTAACAGTAATTATGACAGTATGCTGTGGTGCTGTTTAACACAGTGTTTATGACAGTGGTGTTTAACAGTAATTATGACAGTGTGTTGTGGTGGTGTTTAACACAATGTTTATGACAGCGGTGTTTAACAGTAATTATGACAGTGTGTTGTGGTGGTGTTTAACACAATGTTTATGACAGCGGTGTTTAACAGTAATTATGACAGTGTGTTGTGGTGGTGTTTAATACAATGTTTATGACAGCGTTGTTTAACAGTAATTATGACAGTATGTTGTGGTAGTGTTTAACAGTAATTATGACAGTGTCTTGTGGTGGTGTTTAACACAATGTATATGACAGCGGTGTTTAACAGTAATTATGACAGTATGCTGTGGTGCTGTTTAACACAGTGTTTATGACAGTGGTGTTTAACAGTAATTATGACAGTAGGCTCTTGTTGTGTTTAACACAGTGTTTATGACAGTATGCTGTGGTGATGTTTAACACAGTGTTTATGACAGTGGGCTTTTGTTGTGTTTAACACAGTGTTTATGACAGTAGGCTGTGGTGGTTTTTAACAGTGTTTATGACAGTAGGCTGTGGTGCTGTTTAACACAATGTTTATAAAAGTATTCTGAGGTGATGTTTAACACAGTGTTTTTGACAGTGGTATTTAACAGTAATTATGACAGTAGGCTGTTGTGGTGTTTAACACAGTGTTTATGACAGTGGTAACATTAATTATGACAGTAGGCTGTGGTGCTGTTTAACACAATGTTTATGAAAGTATTCTGAGGTGATGTTTAACACAGTGTTTATAACAGTGGTTTTGAACAGTAATTATGACAGTAGGCTCTTGTGGTGTTTAACACAGTGTTTATGACAGTAGGCTGTGTTGGTTTTTAACACAATGTTTATGACAGTGGTGTTTAACAGTAATTATGACAGTATGTTGTGGTGGTGTTTAACATTAATTATGACAGTGTGTTGTGGTGGTGTTTAACAGTAATTATGACAATTACTAATTATGTATTGGTGTTTAACACAATGTTTATGACAGTGGTGTTTAACAGTAATTATGACAGTGTGTTGTGGTGCTGTTTAACACAGTGTTTATGAAAGTAGGCGGTGGTGGTGTTTAACACAGTGTTTATGACAGTAGGCTGTTGTGGTGTTTAACACAGTGTTTATGATAGTAGGCTGTGGTGGTGTTTAACACAGTGTTTATGACAGTAGGCTGTGGTGGTGTTTAACACAGTGTTTATGGCAGTAGGCTGTGGTGGTGTTTAACACAGTGTTTATGACAGTAGGCTGTGGTGGTGTTTAACACAGTAATTATGACAGTATGCTGTGGTGGTGTTTAACACAATGTTTATGATAGTAGGCTGTGGTGGTGTTTAACACAGTGTTTATGACAGTAGGCTGTGGTGGTGTTTAACACAGTGTTTATGACAATAAGCTGTGGTGGTGTTTAACACAGTGTTTATGACAGTATGCTATGGTGGTGTTTAGCACAGTGTTTCTCACAGTAGGCTGTGGTGGTGTTTAACACAGTGTTTCTGACAGTAGGCTGTGGTGGTGTTTAACACAGTGTTTATGACAGTAGGCTGTGGTGCTGTTTAACACAGTGTTTATGACTTTATGCTGTGGTTGTGTTTAGCACAGTGTTTATGACAGTAGGCTGTGGTGGTGTTTAACACAGTATTCATAACAGTATGCTGCGGTGGTGTTTAACACAGTGTTTCTGACAGTAGGCTGTGGTGGTGTTTAACACAATGTTTATGACAGTAGGCTGTGGTGGTGTTTAACACAGTGTTTATGACAGTAGGCTGTGGTGGTGTTTAACACAATGTTTATGACAGTATGCTGTGGTGGTTTTTAACAGTGTTTATGACAGTAGGCTGTGGTGCTGTTTAACACAATGTTTATAAAAGTATTCTGAGGTGATGTTTAACACAGTGTTTTTGACAGTGGTATTTAACAGTAATTATGACAGTAGGCTGTTGTGGTGTTTAACACAGTGTTTATGACAGTGGTAACATTAATTATGACAGTAGGCTGTGGTGCTGTTTAACACAATGTTTATGAAAGTATTCTGAGGTGATGTTTAACACAGTGTTTATAACAGTGGTTTTGAACAGTAATTATGACAGTAGGCTCTTGTGGTGTTTAACACAGTGTTTATGACAGTAGGCTGTGTTGGTTTTTAACACAATGTTTATGACAGTGGTGTTTAACAGTAATTATGACAGTATGTTGTGGTGGTGTTTAACATTAATTATGACAGTGTGTTGTGGTGGTGTTTAACAGTAATTATGACAATTACTAATTATGTATTGGTGTTTAACACAATGTTTATGACAGTGGTGTTTAACAGTAATTATGACAGTGTGTTGTGGTGCTGTTTAACACAGTGTTTATGAAAGTAGGCGGTGGTGGTGTTTAACACAGTGTTTATGACAGTAGGCTGTTGTGGTGTTTAACACAGTGTTTATGATAGTAGGCTGTGGTGGTGTTTAACACAGTGTTTATGACAGTAGGCTGTGGTGGTGTTTAACACAGTAATTATGACAGTATGCTGTGGTGGTGTTTAACACAATGTTTATGATAGTAGGCTGTGGTGGTGTTTAACACAGTGTTTATGACAGTAGGCTGTGGTGGTGTTTAACACAGTGTTTATGACAATAAGCTGTGGTGGTGTTTAACACAGTGTTTATGACAGTATGCTATGGTGGTGTTTAGCACAGTGTTTCTGACAGTAGGCTGTGGTGGTGTTTAACACAGTGTTTCTGACAGTAGGCTGTGGTGGTGTTTAACACAGTGTTTATGACAGTAGGCTGTGGTGCTGTTTAACACAGTGTTTATGACTTTATGCTGTGGTTGTGTTTAGCACAGTGTTTATGACAGTAGGCTGTGGTGGTGTTTAACACAGTATTCATAACAGTATGCTGCAGTGGTGTTTAACACAGTGTTTCTGACAGTAGGCTGTGGTGGTGTTTAACACAATGTTTATGACAGTAGGCTGTGGTGGTGTTTAACACAGTGTTTATGACAGTAGGCTGTGGTGGTGTTTAACACAATGTTTATGACAGTATGCTGTGGTGGTGTTTAGCACAATGTTTATGACAGTATGCTGTGGTGGTGTTTAACACAGTGTTCATGACAGTATGCTGTGGTGGTGTTTAACACAGTATTTATGACAGTAGGCTGTGGTGGTGTTTAACACAGTGTTTATGACAGTAAGCTGTGGTGGTGTTTAACAGTGTTTATGACAGTAGGCTGTGGTGGTGTTTAACAGTGTTTATGATGGTAGGCTGTGGTGGTGTTTAACACAATGTTTATGACAGTATGCTGTGGTGGTGTTTAACACAGTGTTTATGACAGTAGGCTGTGGTGGTGTTTAACACAATGTTTATGACAGTATGCTGTGGTGGTGTTTAACACAGTGTTTATGACAGTAGGCTGTGGTGGTGTTTAACACAGTGTTTATGACAGTAGGCTGTGGTGGTGTTTAACAGTGTTTATGATAGTAGGCTGTGGTGGTGTTTAACACAATGTTTATGACAGTATGCTGTGGTGGTGTTTAACACAGTGTTTATGACAGTAGGCTGTGGTGGTGTTTAACACAGTGTTTATGACAGTAGGCTGTGGTGGTGTTTAGCACAGTGTTTATGACAGTAGGCTGTGGTGGTGTTTAACAGTGTTTATGACAGTAGGCTGTGGTGGTGTTTAACACAGTGTTTATGACATTATGCTGTGGTGGTGTTTGGGGTATTGATGCGATGTGTCTTGTCTCTCTCTCACAGTAGGTTTGGTACTAAGTGTGCTCGCTGTGGGCGGCAGATCTACGCCAGCGACTGGGTGCGAAGAGCACGAGGAAACGCCTATCATCTCGCCTGCTTCGCCTGCTTCTCCTGCAAACGCCAGCTCTCTACTGGAGAAGAGTTCGGCCTGGTGGAGGAAAAGGTGCTCTGCAGGATCCACTATGACACTATGGTGGAAAACCTCAAACGGGCGGCAGAGAGCGGTTAGTAAGCAGTATGTGTGTGGTGTGTGTTACCTTAACTTGAGATATCTTTATAGGAGATTTTTTATTATTTTTTAGTTATATAGGGGTGTGACCGACTGTAAAGGATCTGTAATCTCCTCTGCATCGGCTGTCATATACACTCTCATATACACCAATCAGCCATAATATTATGACCATCTTGTTTCTACACTGGCCATTGTTTCAGCTTCATTGATCATACACGTCCACATTTTAGTTCCACAATTACGGAATAAAGTGTTCCTTGGCATTCTTTGTTTACCCCTTTCACCCTGTTATTCGCTGGTCAGGACCCCACAGGACCACCATTGAGATGGTATGGATCACGCAGTGATACTGACGAGGTGGTGGTTGTGTTGATGCGAGTGGATCAGACACAGCAATGTTGATGAAGATTTTAAACACTGTGTACACTCACTGTCCACTCGTACCTCATTGGTCCAACTTGTAGATGTAAAGTCAGAGACAGTAGCCCATCTGTTGCTGCACAGTGTGTGTTGGTCGCCCTCTATTCCTTCATCAGTGGAGACAGGATACATTCAGCTGGACTATTATCAGGTGGTGGTCATAACTTTATGGCTGATCAATGTACACTCTCATATACACACACTGTAATCAGACATATATATGTCATACTGATCCACTGGAAAACAATGGGCTTTACATGATTCAAATGACAGTCTATTGCACCTGAAAAAAACACACATCAGTAATATTGCTGTCTTTCACTGTACTGCATTTGGAAATAATTGTGTTGTACCATGGTTGCTCATTTTATCCAAATATCATTCCCATTTGTATCATGTGATTTCAAAGCATTTTCCAGTGTGGCGTGTGGGCCTGGTGCGCATTCAATCTAAAATGAATTCTGTCTTAAGTGGCTCCCTATGTGAGCAAATGTACACAGGATATTGATATCCTCCTGTAGGTCTGCAGCGCAATATACAAGTCTTTATGCTCCACATGTCTGTATGGATTTGTGACTATGTGACTATTCATGCCTAAGTATAGCTTTAAACAGATGTGTAGCAGAAATGGAGCCTATTTTTCCATTTTTGACATTGTAAAAATGACAGTGGCTCCTGGTAGTGTAAGACCCTGTGTATTGTTCTATGCGACATATGGAATTAATTGAACTTAAGTGAATGCTGACCTTTCTGTCTCTCTGCAGGAAGTGGTCTCACGCTGGAAGGGGCAGTGCCCTCGGAGCAGGACAGTCAACCCAAGCCAGCTAAAAGAGCTCGGACGTCCTTCACTGCAGAGCAGCTGCAGGTAAAACCCAACACAATCTACAACCACATTTTAAACAGATTCTCACATGAATAGTTTCATTGGCGGAGGGATATGATGACATCATAGGAAGGTTGATTATACTTACTTTGCGGTAAGTCTTTTTTTCACTGCTTTCTCTTCTTTGGGCAGGTAATGCAGGCTCAGTTTGCGCAGGATAATAACCCCGATGCACAGACGCTGCAGAAGCTGGCAGACATGACAGGCTTGAGCCGACGAGTGATACAGGTAAACACACAGCACGGATCTATACGTCAATAAACTCTCTTCCTCTCTCGGTTTATTCTTATGCTTCATTCTTTCTCTCTCCTTCAGCATCAGTAATTAGTAGCTTTAGTTTTTGTTCATCTGTTTTTACAGCACCTAGTTTGATGATATACTGCATGTTGCTAGTTAAATATTACAATATATACATAGGCCCAGTGATAAATATATAATAAGGAAAATAATACTGTAGATAGCTGCCTGATGTTTGTGCATCGATCTGCTTTTTCCTCAGGTTTGGTTTCAGAACTGCCGAGCGAGACACAAAAAACACACCCCTCAGCACAACGGCCCTCCGCAGGGTCACCCTCAGGCCCGCATGCCCCCTTCGCTGCCGGACGAGCTGCACTACTCGCCCTTTAGCCCTGAGAGAGCACGCATGGTTGCCCTGCACGGATACATCGACAGTGAGTGGAACCCTCACTACTTCTCCAGTACGAGTACGAACAAACCACCACTGCTCAGGCTTCTCTTTTACCACAGCTGCCTCCCAAGACCAAATCTGTCTTCTTTAGTTTTGCATTGAAACAACAAAACTGTTGAACAGATTTAACATAATTAAATAACCTAATCACTTAGACTTGCTTATGTGGTTTCTTACACTGCATACATATTATTACATAGAGGGACACCCTTCCTTTCAGATGAAATGTTGGGTTAGTAGGTGTCCACCAATGTTTCAGTGCAAAACTAAAGAAGTAAGTGTGAATGATCAAAGGCAATAGCATATTTTTTTTACACTGCATGTGGACGCTGACCTGTCCGTTTTCTTGTGTCCTCAGGTCATCCGTTCTCAGTGCTGACCACACCAAGTCTCCCTCATCAGGCCATGTCCCTGCCCCAGCTGCCCCTTAGCCGCTAACGCCCCCACCAGTGTGACCCCGGCCCCTCTACCCTGACCTCCTGCTCCATGCTTCCTGCCGGTTCCTCCTCCTCCTCTTGGTCTGAAGAACAGGGTCACGGTCCCTCGTGCTCTTGACCTCCGACCTCCCGAGGAGAGGGAAGGCTTCCTCTGGCCCCTGGGTCTGGACAGGATTTCCCTCACCTGCGGCCGCAGAGCCGCACACCTGCGAGCGGTTTACGGGACGCCTGGGCGAGCGGTCACCTGTCAAACCGACCAGACGTTGCGTCGAGTCTGGGAGACTGGGAACCCGGGAGAATTCAGAGCTCGGATTGTTGGACCCGCTCCCTAAGCTCACACTGAAAGACATTAGGAGAAATGGCGTAGTTCAGCTGCTCTCGTTTGGAAAACTCTCTCTCTCTCTCACTCTATCTCTCTCTCTATGTCTCTCTCTCAAAAAAAAATGTTTGAAGGACATTTCTAGCCGCAGGACTGCAGCACGGTCCCTGATGAGATTAAATATTTAAAAACAGAAAAACCTGTGGTAGTGGGAAAATAAAACCTAGGAGCAGTCGGTAAGAAGAGTTTCATCTTGTGCCGCATCAAAAAGAAGTGACTGGATTCAAATGTGTGCATCATTTCCACATGCATCGCTGTCACACTGCAAACAGTAAATAAACTATACCCTGGAAAAAGGTTCCTGAGAAGCACTAGGAGTGAATGTAGAGTTCTAGAGAAGAAAAAAAATACTTCCTCTAAAATTATGAATACATAAAGTATCCTAAAGGATACAGACATTAATAAAATACTGCATTTATCTTTATAGCCGTGTTTATTATGCATGGCTCAGCATAATGTGTTAACAACAGATGCAATATAAGACGCTGCTTATATTGTTTAATGCATTAATTGTTTTTTGGACCTGGCATTCATGGAAAGAGTTTCTGTGCAGAACCATCTGTTGAAAGCTTCCTTTTGGCCAATTAATTTATGGCACATTTGTCCTGGTTTAAATCACTACTGGAGTTTCAATAATAGAAATCATGGACATTCATGTTTTCCCATTTTAATTTTCAGCTGAACCCAGTAGCTGCCCTTTGAATTCTGTTGAAATTTCATGACGAAACGACTAACAGAAATAGTCTAAATTATCCTCTAAAAATATTTTATCTTTCACAAACATTCTTCTTTGAAAAATAAATGAAATAGAAACAATATGTCACTCATGTGGAGATGATGAGGTACATGCAGTAAATCCAATGCAATATTTGATGAAACCTTTGATGAGCGTTACGCTGGATCTGTGCATTTTGTCCAACTGTTTACATGAATATAAAGCACATAGAGTATGTGTCTCTCTCTCGCTCTCTCTCAGTGAGTCTGTGGGCAGAAAGCACCGAACGCCGTTTCATCACCCGCTAACATCTGCACTCTCTCAGGCAGAAAGAACCCCACAAAGCGGACCACCACACACCGTCTGACCCAGTGATGGAGGCTGAGATAAACACAAATCTGACTCACCATGAGTCTGTTCTCACAACTTACACATTAATTTCTCAGTAACATCAGGATCTCAAGTAGATTACAGTCAGCACTCGGTCCGAGGGGCGGTGCAAAATGATGCCAACCCCCTTTTGATTATTTTAGCTCATTAACTTTGGTAGAATTTAATTCCACAAGGTGAAATAATGTATTATAATATGGTGACTAGGTTATTCATTGATAATGGAGTTTGACAGATCTCAGAATGCTTCACTGAATTTTATTTTATTTAACACAACTTTAGGAATTAATTATTAAATGTGCCAAATGTGGAAGTAGCAAAATAGACACCTCTTTTTTCCACATAAATTCTACTAAATGTTGGATATTTCATGTTTTCAGACTCATCTAACCATTAAAAAAAAACAGAGTTAATAAGGTGTGTGTGAGCGAGAGAGAAAAGAGAGAGAGAGAGAAACAAAGAGAAGAGAGAAAATGGAAGAGAGCATTCGAGAAAACACAGATGACTACATGTAAAGAAGAAATGTACCTGTATTTTTTATTTAAGCTGTGTCCTGATGTTATGTGGGATCAGTGTGTGTGTGTGTGTATGCGTATGCGTGTGCGTGTGTGTGTTTCTGTTTTCTGTTTCTTGATGATTTCTGTTTGTCCTGTAGCCTTGGCCTCACAGACTGAGGGGAATCATTCAGGGCTTCATGGGACTGATGTGGGGACAGGGGACTAAAAATAAAAAGAAAAATTTTAAACGGTCCCTGAAAAAGCCTGTATTGTGATCGAGGGGGAGGGGACGAGGCCTCGAGGTTCTTGTATTTATTGAAACAAATATTAGCCTGTAAAGCACTTTTTCCCCCATGTCGCATTGTTTGTTTTGTAAAAAAAATGAATAAATAAACATGTTGAAGCAAAAAGATGATCCTCAAGTGTGACCTGAATGGTTTCTGTGAAACAAATGTGATGAACGCAGCTCTCTCTAAGACACACTGTCTATTGCCTTCGTAGAAACTAGAGAAAGACAAATCTCTTTCAGAGAGGGAGCCTAAGACCCACTGCTCATCATGACTTTACCCCGTAATTTAACCTGAACTAAATGGAAACCAGGTTCTTTTTTCGGCAAGACTTCAGACAAACGCTAAAGTAGTACGAGGCACTGTTCAAAAATCAGAGACCACCATTAATTTATTTAATTTCCAGTCAAAACAGCCATTACGTGCAAAGTAAACACTTGAAATCAAACACGATGCTGGTGAACAAAGGACTGACCGCCCCAGAGCCCAGACCTCAACATCGCTGAATGTCCTTGGGATTGCTTTGATAATCAGAAGTAAAGAATGTAAACAACTTCTAAGACTGAACTTCCGAGGTGTGAAAAAAATATAAACATTGCCACCAGAAACAAACGGAAGCTGTATTGAGGGCAAAGCCTGGACCCAGGAAGTTCTATGTATTAGTTTAGACTTCTGTGTAATTCTCTGTTAAATATGTGCTTTCTCTTTTTTTATACGCGATGGAGAAAAATGAGATAATTTGTAATTCATGGCTGTTTTAACTGGAAATTAAACATTTTTATTTATTTGTGTTTATTGTGTTGTATATTAATGTGAAAATGTTTAACCACAGAATCAGAATCAGAAGAAAACGTCTGTTAGACAGCACATATTTCTGCTTGGGTTAGGTTTTCAATATATTTAGGTTTTGTGGCTGTGTGTGTGTGTGTGTGTAAAACAGGAAGTAATCACAGGCCGATGGCGGAGCTGCTGGGCCCTTCACGGGTCAGTGTGTGCAGTAATGACTCAATCACTGATTCCAGCACCATCACACACAGGAAACGTGTGTCAGTCTGCATCACTGCACTGATCTCTGTCCAGAGTCCAGTTACACAGGACACACACACACACACACAAATATGTGGTTAGGTTTGTGTCTATTTTCCAAAATAGATCAGGGGTCTTACCGACTCGCATAAAGTCACAGCGAAGCCCCTTCAGTGCTTCTGTATTTTGTTTTTATCAAATACAACTCTCAGAACTGTTTATGATATGGTTCTTAATCAACTAAACAGTATATTAATGATATTAAATTCAAATATTGTCATTGTTTTGCTCAGAACTTACAGAAAATCTCTGCAGCAGAAAATTACTGTTTTGTTTTTAAATAAAAATAATTCAGTGTTGGTTCTAAAACCTGATTCGAAGTCATAATATTAGCCCTGATTTGTGAACGTAGGTCTGCACAGGTTTTTACACCTGGAATAATCTTGGCAATGCCCATGTTAATAAACAACACTGACAGAGGCACTGTTTATTGGAGTTATTAATAAATTATGGCTTCATGTTTATCACATCAGTGGGGTTTATAACTGCAACTACATTTGACATATAATTAAAGTGTTCAAAAATGGTGTTTTATTTAATTATTTAACATTATTACACTGTAAATAAATGTATTATTACAGCATCACTGCGGCCTTCATTTAGGATCTAGTTTATTAGTAATATACATTCAGTAGCCACTACATATTCAAGCTAACAGGAAAGTTCAAGAACAGACCCAGACGTACAGCTGTATATCAATAGGATGGTAATATTAGAGTGTGTTATTACGCTGTGTTTAGTTTAATTGTGTTTTATTAAAGTCGATGATGAATGAGATGAGATTGAGTCCCTGCCTGTGACAGAAGCTCCTCGTTCCTCTAGGACGCTGTAAACAGGAGAATGACCTACAAACTCATCCCAGCTCCTCCGGCAGCTCTGCACTATCCAGTCATGCTCCTCATCATCTACAAACACACACACACACACAAGCACAAAGCACAGTGAACAATCAGCTTCAGACACACCCTACTTTAATCTCAGCTTCATCAGAATCATTGGCCAAGGATTTTTGAACGTACAACAACGCTGTCTTTGGTTCTACAGCGGCCAATTAATAAAAAAGTGCAGTCAGATATTTATATCTGTCATATTAATTATATTAGTGTCATACAGGATCATGCTGAAGTAGTAAATCTATAGGAGTGAGGAACAATAGCCTTTACTAAGATGTGTCAATCCAACAATAGTGTTCCAGAAAATACTAACTTAAAGATTTAAGATTAAAATTAAAGATACACACACACACACACACACACACATCGTTATGAGATATTTATGTAATATTTACAGTGTAAAGGGCAGCCAGGGCCTAAAGGAAACATGGGGTGGAGAGAATAAAGAAACAGCCCGTTCTCTTCCCTCAACATTCACAGCTGAGGTTCCCCTGAGCAGGACACCTAACCCCCACTGCTCCTGATGTGTGTGTGTGTGTGTGTGTGTGTGTGTCTACATGTCTACGTGCGCTCACTGCCTCACGTACACTGGTGTACTGTAGTGTCTGTGTGTGGTCACCGCCATGAATGGATTAAATTCGGAAGCACAATTTTGTTGTACCGCTGTGTGATGAAAATACAAAGCAAAATCATGTTTACGGCCTATTATTATTTACACAGACATAGATGTAGGCCCAGCTATATTCACACATATTAACCAAGACTTTTACAAATGCCACAATCTTAAACATCACCATTTCTTGAAGTCTATCTCGGTGACAACTGCTTTTTCCTTTAAAGCCATTAAATAATAGAGAATGTGTTCCACACCAGTCTGAAGGAAATGTGGCTGTCTGAGTCAGTAACGCTATTCTGATTGTGATCAGTTATGAAAATCAAGGACAATTATATTTTTTCAAGCCAAATTACATCATTCTACACTGACACTAACAGGAGCTCAGTGTCTTGGTGTTTGACGTGTCCAATTTTGACTTTTATCCCGTTTAAGATACAGAAATAATCCAAGTTTTACAGTTCCAGTAGAGTTTATCTCAACTCAGTTTTATATGACAGGATATGTTTCTATTTTTCCAGTGTGAAAAGAGTACCACATTAGCATAGAGCAGATTAGCTTTACAGCTAAATCCACACACTTACACTACCTACATATAGTGTGTGTGTGTGTGTGTGTGTGTGTGTGTGTGTGTGTGTGTGCGTTTGTTGCACCATTATTCCAACATTGGTTGCTAAGTTCTTAGTATTTGACAGGAACTATTTTCTTTGGCGGAAGAATAATATTTAAAATTGTAGATTTGACAATAAGATTCAATTTGACAAAAAGGTTCAAAATATACAGATAAAAGACAAAAGTGCATTTGAAGCCTTTGTTTATCACAAAAAAAAGAAAAAAAGCATGATGGCAGAAACTGTAGCTCATCGTTCACGCTTGCAGCCGAATCACGCCATTTCCAGTTAGTCCAGCTGGACTGAGTAGTGTGTGCTGTTGTGGCCATGTGTGTATTACGGCGGTTACTGCTGCTGTGTGTATGTTAATGTGTTATGTTAATGCTATGAGCTTAAGCTGCTCTTCAGACTGCAGTCAGTAGAGTTTAATCTCCACTCACACACACTCGCATTATTCAGACGCAGTTTAAGGCAATTTACATTTTTCATGTGAAGGATTAAGACAACAATTATGAAAATTTGTCCTCCACTTGAAACCTCAATCACTCGCTCCCCCTTTTTTTCCTTTTCTTCTCCATGAATCTTGAGTCTGGTGGCACCCTCTCTTTCTTTCTCACAGTCATTCTCCCACTCTCTCTCTCTCTCTCTCTCTCTCTCTCTCTTTTTGCTCTTTCTTACTTTCCTCCTATCCTTGCCTTTACTCTTTGTCCATCTCCTGCAAATTTCTCTCCTTTTCATTGACTTTTTCTTTTCTTTTTTTTA
The DNA here is from genome assembly GCF_029633855.1 of Hoplias malabaricus. Taxonomy (NCBI): domain Eukaryota; kingdom Metazoa; phylum Chordata; class Actinopteri; order Characiformes; family Erythrinidae; genus Hoplias; species Hoplias malabaricus. The sequence continues at coordinate 5,805,886 of NC_089817.1, forward strand.
AATGTTCCTTTCTTCTTTCCTTCCCTTATTTCACATTTTCTACATTTCTCTTTTACTCTCTCTCCGCTCTCATTCTTCATTTCCCCTTGCCTTTTGCTCTCCATGTCTCTATTTCTTTTTCTTACTCTCATTCCACTTCTCTCCATTTCTATCTTTAACCCACTTTCATACTATTTTCCCTCTCTCTCACTCCATCCTTCTGTCTGTCACACCACTCTCTTTCTCCTTCTTTCCTCCCCCTCTCTCCTTTGCCCCCCTCCCCTCCCCGCTCTCTCTTACTATCTTTCTTTCACCTATTTCTCTCTCCCTCCTTTTTTCCCCCAACTCTCCCACTATCTTCCTTTCACCTTCTCTCTCTTTCTCTCACTCTCTCTCTTTCTCTCTGTAAGGAGGCTCTAATTATGGGCAGCAGTGGCCGTAGCTCTGCAGCTGCATGTACTTCAGTCTCCCCCCCTCATTGTCGTGAGCGTGTTCTTAAGCTCCTCTCGCGCTGATTGTGGGTAATTGCGAGATACCCCCCCCCAACATCCACCCGCCACCAAAACGAGCCACTTCTACCTGCCTCTCACGCGTGCCTCACGTCCCTCCACAGGGCACACTGCCGCTTCCTCCCCGTTTCTTAGTTCATATGATAAGAATGATGCTAATCAGGAATTGGAGTTAAACTGCACTTTGCTCAAAGCTTGGATCACTAAAGAATTCAGGGCAAAATAAAAGTTAGGAATATGAAGCCGACGTGAGTGAACGGAACTAGGCCTATCATGGCACAGCACATTGCTTTGTATGCATGTGGGTAACTCTTCGCCATAGTGCAGCAAGTGCAGGCAATTATTTATTTATTTGAGGCAATTAAATACCTCCGCGAGCTCAGCCATTGGCCGGCTGAATGGACGGACCCTCTCCAGCCGCAATTACGCTTTGGTAATGGCAGCAAATTTCGCACATTTTCATATTTGTGCCCAAATTGCCCTCTTGAGCCTCCTGATCGCTAATACAATCGCAAGCCCCCCACTACACACACACACAGGTGGCAGCAGCAGCGGCAGCCTCAGGCACCCTGGATTGGTTTTTTATTGGCCGCGTTTAACGTGGACTCAAAATGGCCTCTAAATAGTCACTTTCTGACATGCAATTTCAATATCAATGGTGCTTTTTTTCTTGCCGGGAACCTGCTAAAGTAACGAGCGCAATCCTTCCACAGTCAAGAGAGAAAGAGAGAAAGAGACAGAATGCAGGCTTAAAAATGCAATGCGTTCACTGTATGGACACAATATAGTAATCTACGTAAGAACACACTGCAGCCAGAAAATGACTCCTCTTACCATATGCATGAACATATCATTTCTATTCAGATGAGTCGCTTTCATAAAGGCCTCGCTGAAAGATTTCTGTCGTCTACACACTTCAGTACCCTTTAGTAAGAAAGAGGTGCCAGGGGTCATCAAGGACTCTTACACCCCACAAGGCCTTAGAGAAGGATGCTGAGCGTAAGCATGGACTTATGGAGTCTATGGAACACGGGAGTATGACTGGCAGCCAGTTTCTGTTGTATGTGGGAAGGTGGAAGAAGACAGGAGGTGGTGGAAGTGCACAAAAGTAGAAAACACTACGAAATCTGAAAGGAAAAGAGCTGTGGGTTGAAGGTGATGTCTGAATGATGGCTCTCCTTTCTCAGCTTACTGCTGATCCCTGGTTCATGTCGTCTAATAATTCGTCACTCGCTCTGCCCGCCGGCCTGAGGGGAAGCTCTAATGGCACCTTGTTAAAAGGTGTTTATCGTAATCCCTAAAACACACCTGAAGGGAAAAGTGTTTCCTTCCAAATAAAGCTGCGGTGGTGTTAATGGCTCTGAGACGAAGCGGCCAATGCTTCACGCAAAGATGAGGATCTAAAAACAGGACATGGACCTCGCTGCCTTGTGTCTGATGGGACTGTAAAACCTTTATCGGGGGTTTAGGAGAGAGTTTGTTTGTGGATCGCTGGTGGTTACATCAGTGATAACGGCTCTGTTTTGGGAGTGGTGGTATCAGGGGGTTAGGGGATCACAGGCAGGTCTTGTTTTCACTGGCACTGGTCTGTTTAAACGAGAGCGTTCCTGAGTTTTCAGAGGAACAATTATTCAAGAAGCAGGAAATGTGGACAAATAGTACAGCAGCAGGAGCTCTGGCTATAACAGAGGTTATTCACTTGCAAGTAGAGAGGACAGAGAGCCTCTGAACATATTTTATAACATAAAAATATTACATTATTAAAGGGGACACATTGTAACTGGACACAGTCTTTATGAAGTATATGTGAATATTGCTTTACCACAAATAATACCACAAAAATTAAGCCCCATAGCAGCACCCCCTACCGCCCCAAGCCTGTTCAGAACGGCCCATTTCAGCGCCTGTTCCTTTAAATGAAAACGAGCGCACAAAGCTCAGTTGCAGGAAGCATAAGCTCTGTTTTTTAGCCGTTTTCGCTCAGTTCTCTTTCTTCTCCGTTGTCGTTTTCTCTGTTTTTACTCAGTGCTCTTATCTCTCTGCTCATTGCTCCGTTTAACCTCGTCTTTGCAAGGTCAGACTCAAAGAGTTTTGTCTGTGCAAAAGAAGCAGAGCTAAATCAAAATGGCTTATTGAATTCCATGTTTTCCGATGTCAGTCCACAAAAAACTGACTAGGTGGTCTTCTAAATATATTCAAAGATTTGTGACACGCTGCTCAACTTATGAATGACATTAATGTGGACCCAGTGGTCACAATGTTCAACGTGTACATAATATTGTCACAGCCTGAATAAACAGCATAGACAGATTTTAAACGTGTTTTCTCATCTCACCATCTGTGAGAAGGGCAGAAGAGGTGTTCTGATCCAGAACCAGTCCTCCAACATTAGTTCCTGACCTACTGCCCTCGTGGCTAGTGAGTGGGTGTCCAAAAACCTTTAACAATACACTGCATATTAGGAATCAGGCCAAGGCCTGTATGTTTAATTCCCTTCTTATGATGTCAGCACTAATCAGCGCTCAAACGGTTTGAGCTTTAGGCAAGAAGCTTTTCAACATGTGCACAGTCCTATGTTACGTGCTAAAATTCCAGGTGTTTTTTCCAACTTAATTGAAATGAAGAGCGAAAACCCTTTCATTTTCATCAGAAAAGGCAGGGTATCCTCAAACTTCTGACAGGCCGTTTATATTAAAGTTCTCAGAGAAAAAGCGATAATCTAAGATAATCTAGGATCCATCTGGGCCTTCTGAGGCCTAATGGCTACAGTCCAATGGCCCGAAGTTAGGTGATCCAATCCCGCACAATGAGAAGCTTGATGACTCTGGGCTGCCGTGTGTGAACGAACCTGAGCTTTGCTGTCTATAAGCAATCTGTTCATGGTCTTGAGAGGAAGGCATGTCGATCAGAGCTCAGCCTCAGCTTCGTGTGGTTTGCTGCCATGCGTGGCGCTCTGTGAAGACCCTAAACCCTCTAATCCGAGCACTGGGCCAGGCCAGCCTTATTACACCCGCTCAGTGTAATGACAGGATCTTGGCAGCAGCCCTCCTCACGTTACAAAGTCTTTTAGATCAGGAAGGAACCAAAGCAATCGTCCGGCTTTCCTCTAACAGAGCATAAGAAAACACCTCTCCTCAGAGGGATAGCAAAAAAAACACTTGGAAGGTGTAACGGTGCATGAATACAGTGACACAAAACATTATTGGATGGAGCCTTCATAAACAATGATGTTGTCTCCAGGTGGTGCTTGAAACCAAATCCAAATAACGTAAAATCCAGTCCATAATGAATGCACTGTGTCTTAAACATGCTCTGCAAATGGTTTCCCCACGCAAGGAGAGATACTGTATTAGGCAGTGAGGTCCATGCCCAGGTTTGTGAGTGACTGGACCTCTGCACTGTTCTCCTCCTGGAGTGGTCTGTGTTTCTCTGACCCCTGTGGAGCAGCCCGCTGTGTGTCGAGATTCCTCAGGGCTTCCTTCGTCTTTCTCCATCTGGCCCAGGGCCGGGGCATTTCCTCGGGTCTTCCTGCCCAGCCCAGGCAGCTGCTGCCTGAGCCTGTTGCCTCCTGTCATCCCTGCCTCTCCGCTTCCCCCTGAAGCCCCTCTGCTCCTTTGTCCCTCAGCCAGAGCCTCTCTTGTCCCTCTCTCCCTCTTTCCTCTATTCCTCCAGAGGGTTGTGGTCTTTACCTCACTCCCTTTCGTTCCTCTTTTTTTTTGTCCCTCATCCTGAAGGGAAGCCACTGGCAATAAATTCCATCTTCACACCCATTTTGACAAATAGACCTTCACCTTTCAGTGATAAAAATAACTGAGCGTGTCGCGGCACCATGCTTTCTGACGTAGGGGGCCAAGGGCCAGCGGGGAACCAGGCACTGCAAATATGGCACTCAAAAACTGACCGAAGAGGATGAAAGGAGTGACTATCATGTATTTGTGAAATGTTTGTAACTATCATATTATATGAATTGAATTTACCACACATTCTGGATGACTTTACTGAAGCTAAACTAAATGTATTAGTTATTTTTAATGTATTATACGAGCTTCAAATAATACATAAGCACTGCATTTAATAAGTCTTGAATGTAGAATATCATTCATTCATTATCTGTAAGCGGTTTTCCAGTTCAGTTTGCGGTGGGTCTGGAGCCTACCGGGAATCATTGGGCGCAAGGCTGGAACACACCTTGGAGGGGGTGCCTGTCCTTCACAGGGCAACACACTCACACACACACACACACACACACACACACACACACACCTGTGGACACTTTGGGTTTTTTGGGGGTGGTTTTGAGTTGCTGATCCACCTACCAACGTGTGTTTTTGGACTGTGGGAGGAAACAGACAGTCACCCGGAGGAAACCCATGCGGACACAGGGAGAACACACCACACTCCTCACAGACAATCACCTGGAGGAAACCCACGCAGACACAAGGAGAATACACCACACTCCTCACAGACAGTCACCCAGAGGAAACCCACGCAGACACAGGGAGAACACACCACACTCCTCACAGACAGTCACCCGGAGGAAACCCACACGGACACAGGGAGAACACACCACACTCCTCACACACAGTCACCTGGAGGAAACCCACGCAGACACAGGGAGAACATACCACACTCCTCACACACAGTCACCTGGAGGAAACCCACGCAGACACAGGGAGAACACACCACACTCCTCACAGACAGTCACCTGGAGGAAACCCACGCAGACACAGGGAGAACACACCACACTCCTCACAGACAGTCACCCGGAGGAAACATCACATAGTGGTGTTAGCATTTATTTACCTGTTGTACTAGTGTTTTTTATTTGAATCGTGTTTTGACAGACATTCCCCAAGCTTAAACTTAGCTCTAACAGAAGGTTCAGCAAAGATATGCATAAACAACACTGCTTCATACTAATTTGACATGTTCTGAGGCAAATCTGTGATATACAGTTGTGGAATACAGTTTGCACAACACTACTGATCGAGGGTGGTATAAGTTTCTGTTACTTGTTACTGCTAAACTAAACAAGTAAACTTCAGACACCAAACATGTCTTGGTTGGCTGACTACGTTTGGAGAAATGGAAAGACTGTAAATTTCATTCTGGACTGAAATATCGCTTTAAATTTTAGCTTCAGACACAGAAGGAGCGTGCCATTTTGCTGCCAACCTCAAACATCAGACATGTCTTGGCTAACTGATTATATTTGGTGTAACCAAGTGAAATTTGGTACTGCCTTCTTGTTTGTCCTTTCCTTGTCCTAATCAGTTTGCTCATCCAAACCCAACCATCAGTTCAGGTTCTGAAGATGATTCAGTCTGTAGGATCTGACAGCACCGAGTACATCATGCGCCGTGTAGCCTGAGAAGCGAAAAGGCTATTGGCTCGCGCTTCCAAACCCGCAGACAGGCAGATGGGCAGATAAGATATACAGCGCTGAGCTCACAAATCAAATCGGTGTGTAGACACATATAGCAAAGACCCATGCAGTGATCTAAGCAAACACACAGCAGTGCTACACGGTGCGAAGTGCTTCCTGAGGAAGAACAGCTGAGAAACACCCTATTTGCCTCAGGGTACTGCTGGTAGCGTATCGCACATAAGAGTGGGCTAAACGAGCTTCATCACAATGGACGTTTTACTATCAAACTCCACCAGTGTGTTGAGGCCTAGTCGGACTACAGTGTGAAGGAAAGACCACTGTGGCCCAGTCGAACTACACCACAGCTCTCGAGCCCAGTTCATTACACGGTTCTTTAAGGCTTCCACAAACCCTTTTTGACACTATTCAACTTCAGAATGTAGACAGGTAAAGTCCAGATAATCCAGGTAATCTACACCACAACTCACCGTAGGTTTTAACACGACACTTTCCAATAATTCTAAAAGCCAACCCATAATTCCATATACATGTATAACACACATCTGCTCAGGATGCGCATGTCTCTCTGTGTTATGGGAACCACGCGGATATGAATGAGATCTAAATGCTGTGAGTCAGTGTGTGACGATAGGAGGCTGGTAATGTGTCTCGTGTTGCATGTAGTTACTCCAGACAGAGCTTACCAAACCGTGCGTTTCACATCACTGGAAAACACAGCAAGCTGCCAAGTCATTACAAATGGAAAGAGAAAGACCCATCCAAACACATACACGTACCTGCACACGTGCGCAGATCAAAGGGGGAATTGATGAGTATCATATTTACTTTTATTGCGGTGGTCTACATACGGCAAAAGTGACCTGTGTATTCCATCAACGTAACGCTACCTCATGTAGAATCTTAAGATAGGTTTTATTAAGAACATGTGCTGCTTGGATATATACACGGGGTTCTATGCACAAGCGTTCACACACACATACATCTTTGCTCACACACATTTGTATTTATACAATGTCAGGATGTGGGTACAACCACATGTAGGTATCGTTTTTGAAATATAGTGCTATCCACTCTTTTTTACTTTACCTATTGACCTGCAGAGATATTTATCCAAGTCTTAGGATGCATTTTCTTCTTCTAACATCAAACCCACACAGACACAGGGAGAACACACCACACTCCTCACAGACAGTCACCCGGAGGAAACCCACGCGGACACAGGGAGAACACACCACACTCCTCGCAGACAGTCACCCGGAGGAAACCCACGCAGACACAGGGAGAACACACCACACTCCTCACAGACAGTCACCTGGAGGAAACCCACGCGGACACAGGGAGAACACACCACACTCCTCACAGACAGTCAGCCGGAGGAAACCCACGCAGACACAGGGAGAACACACCACACTCCTCACAGACAGTCACCTGGAGGAAACCCACGCAGACACAGGGAGAACACACCACACTCCTCACAGACAGTCACCTGGAGGAAACCCACGCAGACACAGGGAGAACACACCACACTGGGTGCTAAGGCACACAGTTCACTATCCTGAGAACACCAATCACTTCTTTGTTAATTTTTGGTCTCTTTCCTTCCTGTCAGATGTTGCACAGTTATTAGGAGTGTAATCTTCGCTACATCTTGGAAACATATCATTACTATTTTAATTTCTATCTTCACTTACTCTCATTTGACATTACCTTTCCTCATGCAAGTGGCTCCTATTATGTCTAATCTGCTCAAAAATATGTCCTGAAATGAATAAATTAATGCCAATTTAAACTGGAAATCAAAAAAACCTGACCTTAACCTCAGTAACCAGAAATGTTTTTACTCTTTCGATTGAAATAAAACAGATTTTATCCTGAACATGTACAAACACACACACAGACACACATTTACAGAGTAAACCCAGGCAGAGACTGCGTATCGTATTTAATCCACAACCTTTCTTAATCCATGACATTGTCTGGTGGTGTGCCGATCCCAAACTCCTGGCACAGTGAGCGGAATTCCTATCTGCAAAGCTGACACACCGAATTGTCTTCAAATCAAAGATTCAACACTGGGCATTGTATGGGAGTAAAAATGTGTTTTGCATTTTCCTTTTGGAAACACAAGTCAAATGACTGCAGTGGGGAAGCATTTCTGGCCGAGAGAAAGGACCTACCGACGAGTTATCGTACCATCATGGTTGGACGGCCTAGTCTCTAATTCTACATGCATTTACGCTAATCCGTTTACGCCACTTTATTGCTGTTTCTGTTGTCACAATTTCCAGGTGGCTGCTTAGAGCAAACACAAAAGATATTTCTGAAGTGCTGCACAGAACATATTCCATCCTTCAGACTCCAGTCTGAAAAGTTGTTATTATGAACTAGGAAACACACTGAAGGTTTTTGGAGGTTGTTGGGTAAAATGAACCTTTACCGAGATTAAAAAGCAAGATACGAGTGAAAGATTCAACATTTGGGCTAATGTAGCAGCAGGCTAGCGCACAAGCACACAGTCACCGTCTATCACACAGCATTACATCATTCACCTGCATTTCTAAGAAAGTTGCCCTGGTAGTCATTGACCACTCTGGTGCTGGGATTGTAGAATCCATCTCCACAGTCATAGCAGCCATCGGGTATGACCCGTGGAGGATCCTCATTGGTCAGCTGAGTCACTCCTGTTATGAAAACACATGTTCACTTAATTGAATGTAACATATCAACACGATAGTAGATGGTGGTGGATCTTCAGCTGCAGGCTGTGAGACATTTCACCTGCAGGTTTGAGCCCATTGCATCTCTCTGTGTAAAAGCGTCGGTCATAGCCGTCACAGTAATCCCAGTCTGTGTCCTGGTACTGCAGCCCATCAGAGAAGGTATAATGGCCCTGGAAGTGACACACAGCGTTTAAAACACATGTACCATCGGTGTATTCTAGTATATGCAGCATTTTAAAATACAAGTGTATACAGTCATATCAAAGCTGCAGAAATATTATTTTTTAAATTTTATTTCACAAAATTAGAAAACATTAGCTGTCATTTACACTTACCATTACAATTTGTAAACATTTCATAATGGACGGACCAACACAGCTGGACTTGCACCTGTCCAGGGTGTGTCCTTGGCTCATATCATATTTAATCAGCACATACACTCATATGAAACACGTCTTTTATTTAAAAAGATACAAATAAATATTACATTGTTTCCTGACAGGAATAGAGCATTGCTGAGGTCTCCTATCCAGTTAAAAAGCAATGTCCCATTGATATTCAGGGAAAAACAAAGTATGGTCCTGTGTTGGTTCTAACAACAACGCTATCCCTTTAATGATTTCTCTGACCCCACAAAATAACGTCCTTGTAACTTTAAGTATGTTTTTAAGGATGCTCTAAATATGTTATCGTGTGGGCGGCACGATAAGCTCCAGGGGCTTGGAGGTTGTGGGTTCGATTCCCCGTGTCCGTGTGGGTTTCCTCCGGGTGACTGTCTGTGAGGAGTGTGGTTTGTTCTCCCTGTGTCTGCGTGGGTTTCCTCCGGGTGACTGTCTGTGAGGAGTGTGGTGTGTTCTCCCTGTGTCTGTGTGGGTTTCCTCCGGGTGACTGTCTGTGAGGAGTGTGGTGTGTTCTCCCTGTGTCTGTGTGGGTTTCCTCCGGATGACTGTCTGTGAGGAGTGTGGTGTGTTCTCCCTGTGTCTGCGTGGGTTTCCTCCGGGTGACTGTCTGTGAGGAGTGTGGTGTGTTCTCCCTGTGTCTGCATGGGTTTCCTCCGGGTGACTGTCTGTGAGGAGTGTGGTGTGTTCTCCCTGTGTCTGCATGGGTTTCCACCGGGTGACTGTCTGTGAGGAGTGTGGTGTGTTCTCCCTGTGTCTGTGTGGGTTTCTTCCAGGTGACTGTCTGTGAGGAGTGTGGTGTGTTCTCCCTGTGTCTGTGTGGGTTTCCTCCGGGTGACTGCCCGTGGTGTTGTGTGTTCTCCCTGTGTCTGATTACAGATAATGAATGAATGAATGCTATTGTGTTAGCTGGGCTTAAAACTCTCACTGATGAACAAAATGGACATGGTCAAAATTCTTTAAATTGTAGAATAATATACCTAGAGTATTTCAAACATCAATTCAACAATGAACTAGCATTTTCTTGTCATCCAATATCCTGTAATGCAGCTTTGCTTCCCTCAGCCTTATGGTTTGACCGTATTGAACCTATTAGTCTTCTCTTACTAGAATACACAGCCTTCATCAACCATTGAGAGTCATCCCTCTTTGATACAAATATTATGTTAACACAGCCACTGATGTAGATGCTCTTAAAAGTATCAATTCGAGTCTATTTTATAGAAGCACAGTGTACAGTTAGGCTTATTTATTTATTTATAGTTCACGTCACAGTTTTCACGTCCCTACGGCCACTGGCCACTTGTTTTTTAAAACGTTTCTTTTAGGCTTAGTTCATGTTGGAACACAGAGCTTGGCACATTTAATGTTACTCCAGATTGGGATGTCATTTAGCATGATATCTTTGCCTTCTCCAAGAAACTGTCTCAGCAATTAATACATTTCAGGCTGGCGCACAGGTTTTATATTACGCCATGTCACTCCTATTTGATTAAAATGTCCAGCGACAAAAACTGAGATGTAATTTGGACCTGGTTGAAGAAATGTGTCCACATGTTTGGGCAATGTCCAGTGATTGTTTCTTTCTGGAATACTATTGGACATTCTTTATGTCCAGGTTTACTCTTAAGAGGAGATGAATCAACTGTAATTCTCAATACGTAACACAAAAGAGGTTTGATTGCATACTTTGGCATTGTTATTTCTTTGAAATTCTTATTTTGGAGTGGGCCATTTCTACATTTGAAAAGGCTGAAATAATCACAAATTGGTGATAGTTTTTTTAAAGCACAGAGCATAATTTGCAATTTCATTATTGATCACTGATTGCTGATTTTTTTATAATAAATTATTTTTATAATAAATCAAGTGCCATCATCTGAAGTGTTTTTTTTTTTGTGTTGGGAACAACTAGCCAGAATGTCCCTTTCAGTGCAATGTCTTTGTAATTACAGAAGTGTTTATGATTCACAGTTTTTTTATGATTCATACAGTTTTTAGGTCTCTTCAAAACAAAAAATATACTCCATCATTACACAGCTCCTCAGTAAATAAAAAGGAGATTTGACCACCTGTTTGCAAATTCCCTTTTCCCATGTTCCCTCATATCTGCTTCCATTGGGAAAGTATAGGACTCCTTTTCCATGAAACATGCCATCCTTCATCTCTCCTTCATATCTGGTCTGAGTGGGGAGTTTGTATTCTCCTCTCCCCTCCATCCTGGCAAAGGCAAAACAATCCAGGCCATTTTTTTTATCATAAAACATCAGAAAGCCTCATGTTATTCCTTGACGTCTACAATGAGCAAGAGCTACAGCAGTGAAGAAGAAATGGAAAAACCCAAAGAAAACACTGTTCCAGAGCAATTTACAATCCATAACACAGCCCCAGCTTTAAGTGAACGAGTCTTTAGTCTGCACTGGCTTCTACTCAGTCCTCCTCAGTGAAACAGAGACGGTGAGAGGGTAAATTAGATTTTAATTTGATCAGTATTTTACCTGCCATTTCTGTAAGAACCGCAGTAACTGCTGCCAGAGAACTCCATTACAACCAACAACGGACACAGCGTTCCCATGGAAACCAGGGAGCGTCTCCGGATGTCAGAGGTGTTCATTTTAATTTGTTAGGATTTAAACTCTTTAGGGAAATATGTACCGTAAATCTGCACGGATCATTTTCCCGATTCCCTCTTGTTGTCCAATAAAAATAAAGCGGCACCATTCACTCATACACAAAGGTCAAGCACTAAGTTAATCATCAGAGGATTATTTATTTATTTGTTTATTTGTTTGTTTGTTCGTTGTTTTGATTGCTTGCTTGCTTGATAGACTGAATGATTGATTTAAATGTTTATGTAGATAAATATAATAAAGTAAAATGTATTAACAATTAAACAAATGTAAGATTTTTAATCAAATTTAATAATTAACAAAAGAGAAATAACATCTCATTTAATACCAGTGTTACAAGTGTCAAATATTAGCATTTGTAATGCAATACTAATTAATATCATTAATGCTGTAATCATACCAACTCAAAATACGTTTTGGTACATAGTAATAATAATAATAATTTAATCCCTATAACAAGGCTATAATACGTTTTATTATATTAATTTTATTATATTTATATAATTTATAATAAGTTCATATTATTGGTATATTATCTATATTTATAATTAAAGATTATTTTAATGAAATAGAAACTGTTCCGAGTTTGGTGTTTTAAAGGCGCGTGCGGTTACGTCATGTAAGCGCGACTGTAGGTGGCGGCGCCTGCGCAGTGACTGACCTTCTCTCGGCAGAGTTCAGGTCCTTGGTTGGTGTTCAGAGGAAAACTCTGCGGTTCTGTGCGATTTTTTGTCGCTTTTAAACCGCACTATGCCCAGCGAGGTGCAGATTCCGACCCTGTCGGAGCTCAGCGTCGAGGAGGTATGTGTGTATCGAGTCTGCAGTAAACAAAACAAGAGCTTCAACTTACGTTCGTGGCTTGTTATTTTGAACTTCTTTCCCATTCCACCTTAAATCTTGCAGCTGAGGTTCGGTTGTTAATCGTCAGTTTGTTTTTGGAACATTCGATTTCATCTTAAATTTTTTTTCTTAAATAGACCAGCGGTGTTTAACTTCTTATTAATCAATTTGTACATGTTTCCCCCATTCCACCTTAAATTAGCTCAGTGAATTAAGGCTGTTGGGGTTAGCATTTTTACAGCCAGTTTAATACCTTCTTATTTATGTTCCCGTTTCACCTTAAATTTCAAACCGTGTTAAATACTGCGGCTGATATTTTTCCTTTTTTCGGCAGTTCATTTCTTGCTCTTATTTCCCATTACACTTTAAACAGTCTGTTTTAAATGCAGCTGAGGTTGACATTTTCGCTTGCTTCTCATCTTACTCTATTAGCAATGTTCAGTTCCATATTAAATCTTGCAGCGTGGATCACACAGCTACAGCTGTACCCTTTAAGATGGGACAGAAGATTCCAGCTTGCCACATTCAATAGTGTCAGTTTTATAAGTTTATCTTGTTTAACTCTGAATATGTGCGTTTATTTTATGTGAACAGACTTGAGTTTGAACGTTATAGATGTATTCATATTTTGCTTCCTTATCAGTTGAGCATCAAGTATAGTTTCTGTATTCTCCATTCCCTGTTTGTAGTTAGTAGTTCAGCCGATAGTTAAAACAAATCTGTGATGTTTATTATGAATACAGCTCTGTAACTAATGTGCTTTAGTAGACTTTAACTTAAAATGAACGTTGAGAAAAATGATGTGTTTGATGTCTTTGTCTTGTGGAGACACCTGTTAAGGTAAATCAGTCTTTCCCAGCTGCAGTTCTGTTGTCCCCCGACCCTCACGCCCTGTTCCTTTTGTTTTTTATTACATTTTTATTATTATATTTTATATACACGCCTGCAACTTCATCACACTTGAATCATTAAAATGTGCCCGAATGTGACAGCTTAGTCGTGTATAATGTCTTAGTTTTTGCATCTTTTCTGGCCCTTTGTCCAGGTCAGTGTATCATCGGCTGTACTGAAAGCAGCTGCTCATCACTTAGGCTCACAGTGTGACAAGGCCAACAAGGAGTTCATGCTCTGCAGATGGGAAGAGAAAGATCCCAGGAAGTGTCTGAATGAAGGGAGGAAAGTCAACGAGTGTGCACTTAACTTCTTTAGGTACTTCCATTTGCCTCTCCAGCACGCTCAAGTACACACTCAGCACACCCTTTTTAAAATGGTTTCTGATTGATTTCTTGTAAGACATGTTTAATTTTATGTACAAGATCTTGTGGGGTTCATTTAAAATATATAATAATTAACATCTTCCTTGTTCAGATTGGGTTTAGTTGGTTATAATTTATCAGATTTTTCACAGCTTCACACTAGCTCATTATCTACCATTACAAAGATGTGAACAAACAGATAATAAAAATGTCGGGCAGCTTGGTGGTGCTGCAGGTTGTGTCGTTGTCACGTAGCTCCAGCGTTCTGGGTTTGTGGGTTTGAGCCCCACCTCGGCTGACTGTGAGGATTTTGGCGTGTTCTGCCCATATCTGTGTGGGTTTCGTCCTACACTCCAAAAAACGCATTGATAGGTGGATTGGCTGTGAGTGTGTGTTTGTGTGATGCCCTGTGATGGACAGGTGCCTTGTCCAGTGTCTTCTTACCTTGTGCCTAGTGATTCTGCGAAGGCTCTGGGCCCATCTCGACCTTGAAGTGGACAAGCAGTTATAGACTATGACTGAATAAATACCATTCGTGTAAAATGAATCAATACCAACAGGTTTAATGAAAGACAGCAGGATTAGGCATTAATATATGACCTGTGGGCTTTTTAATTAATGTATGCAAATGTATAATTAACAACAATATTGTTGGTTATGGGGAATACATAGTCTTTTTTATACCTTTTTAAACTGGGATATTTTCCCACACATTTCCCACAGTTTTTTTTTTTTTTGCCTTTGAGGTTTTGGTTGTGTTTTCTGCTTTTCTTTATCCAGTCTTTTTCCACATTGCAAGTAAAGGTAGAGATCTAAGAATGAATTATGGGCTTTGGGCTGTGGAACTGAACAGGCATCTGGATTTATCCATGCTCTTCCTCTGCTTGGCTAACAAAGTAGGGAGGGAAAGTAAATATTTCTGGATATTTCAGGTTTAAATAAACAGTCTCAAACTTTGTTAAAAATTGGGCTCAGCTCAGGTTCAGAATCGTGTTTTTTGCCTTTAATGTCACTCCAGCAGTCATTGTGTCATCTTGGCCCATTGCAGGACTTCTGGACGTATGAATACAGAATGCAGTAATGTGTTAGTGACTTCAGTTTAAATAAAGAAAGGATTGTTTACAATTGTGTCCGTTTTAAACTCCTATCCATGCTAAGTTCTTGCTTCTTTAACTTAAACAGAATGGTTGCTCTTTAAGAATTTCTCTTTTAAAAGTTATAAACTGCATTCTACTGAACGAAATCTCAGCAGATTCCAAAGTAAAAGCACATATTTTAACCTACACTGTTCTCAGTTATGCTGGTGTGACATTATCATGATGCATGACTAAATCTCGTAATTATGTGTTGACCCTCCAGTGTCTGGTTGCC
This sequence comes from Hoplias malabaricus, assembly GCF_029633855.1. Classification (NCBI taxonomy): domain Eukaryota; kingdom Metazoa; phylum Chordata; class Actinopteri; order Characiformes; family Erythrinidae; genus Hoplias; species Hoplias malabaricus. The sequence continues at coordinate 5,820,978 of NC_089817.1, forward strand.
CTGCTTACATCCTGAGTTGACCATAGAGATCTGCCCCTTGGTCGATTATGTGTAGGAAGTGGTCTGGTTCATTTCAGTCTGGGTAATGGCAGGCGTTTGGCCCTAATAACACAGTGACGCCTCTGCACCGTGACTGGTGTCTGTCATTAAAACAGAAAACAGCTTTTGGGTAGCTTTTGTTGGACGTCCAAGGATCTCTGAACGGCCTGCCGAGGAGGCTGGAATAAACTGTTTTGTCCGCAGTGTAAACATGCAAGAATATCGAGTTAGAAAGAGGACACTGGGCTTGTGGGGACCACCGTGACTTTGAAAAGTTGCTTTTAGAGCTGGAAGAAGGAAAAAGCCATCAAAATAAATAGACTATTGTTATGGATTAGTGAATGATACGAAGGTAATCTAATCTATGTTCATAATATGAAGTTCATTCATTCAATTTCTGTATCTGCTTCGTCCTGATCAAGGTCACAATGGTCTTTTTTATTAATGGTTACTTAAGTGGTCGTATATCTTTATTCACGCTCAATTAACAAGATTAAAAAAAACAAACAGAGTTGGATAAAAGTTATTTTCCAAGTGTTCACAGTGTCAATGGCATAGTGATTACCTATTATAAAAATACAAGCTCAGAGCAATACTCTTTAATTCATAAAGACTTCTCAGAGTGGTTTTTAAAAGATTAGCATGCCCTTAATTACTTTTCAAGTATTTTCTTTTGAACAATATGTCGGAGGGAAGCAGTTTCAGGTTTATTTACATCTACTGAATTATAGATTAAAAGTTATTATATGGTTTACATCAGAATAGAAAAGGACTTTATTTTTTAATAAACTACCCTGTCAAAAAAAAAGTGACATTAAGGAACATTAAGGAATATTTTTTTCTTTAAAGCGCCAACATTTCTAACAAATAAATGTAATCAGTTTGCAGGTTACTGTTTACTGAACTTAGCAATAGCAAAATGAACCGTCAGCATTGCCTGTGCTTAGGACTGGGCATTTAATCGAAAACTAACCAAAAGTTTATGTCCCCACTGTGTGTTAATGCACTGTCCCTTTTAAACCACGCTACCACACTGTAGTTAAGTGGTTCTGCCGCATAGAAGCAACACGGAGGAGAACCTAAACACTGAGGCCTACCGAGCAACTCGAGCACCTCGTACCTATGAAAAACACATCATCTGTGGTTTTAATGTGTTTTGCTTTGACTTTAATTAAGACGAATCCTGAACAACAAGAGGTCAAATGTAAACACTGATTAAATAAAATGTTTCAGTGACCAAAGCACAATCACACACCAAATATAAACATTGCTCAAAAAACGAGAGAGGAATAAGCTCCCAGCGACATCAGAAAACAGTATCCCAGCTTTAAAACTGGAGCATACAGGAGTCACTGAACTGTGAGGGTCAAACATACAAAATCATTCACAAATCATAATTGTGATAAAATGTACAATTAATGGTGATATTGATCTGCGCTCATATCGCCCTGCACTGCCTGTGCGTATGTTCTGTTGTTATTTACAGGCAGATTAAGGGGAACTGTGCAGAGTCTTTTACGGACTACTGGACCTGCCTGGACTACTCAAACCTGGCTGAGCTTCGACACTGCCGGAAGCAGCAGAAGGAGTTTGATAACTGTGTGCTGGAGAAGCTTGGCTGGGAAAGGCCTGCTCTGGGAGACCTGTCAAAGGTGAGACAGTCTCAGATTTCTAAAGCAACCTTGGTTCACAAAGTGGTTGTCATGTTTTGGTTTGGAGAATTAATGAATGCACCTATCTATCTTACTCTGATCATGTAAAGCCCAGGTAGGATTGTAATTGCCTGTCAGAGATTTTCAGACTTTATTTTTGTTTTCTGTCAGGTGACTAAGGTGGCCACTTCTCGAGCATTGCCTGAGAACCCCTACCATACAAGACCAAGACCAGAGCCCAACTCTGCCGTTGAAGGCCCGCTGGAGCCGGCTAAGCACGGCAGCCGCATGTTTTTCTGGAACTGGTGAAAAGGGACTTGGAGCTGGCCCTTGAAACCTACTACACCTGCCGCTCACACTCTTTCAGACATTTCCAAACCTCAAAGGACAGTAGCAGATTCCGTGCCTCACTCACAGCACTGACTGCTATCCCTGTGTGTAGAAGAATATCAAATTTATCGATGTGTTCATTAAATGGAGTTAATTTAAACTGTCCTTTTGGGTATTTCTTTTTACACTGTAACATACTAACAGTCTGTAACCCTACAGATAAATACAGCATGGGTTTGTGGCAGCCTGTAAATATTGTTCATTCATTCATTCATTCATTATCTGTAATCCAATCAGGGTTGCGGTGGGTCCAGAGCCTACCTGGAATCATTGGGAGCAAGGCGAGAATACACCCTGAAGGGGGTGCCAGTCCTTCACAGGGCAACACACACAGTCACACATTCACTCACACCTACGGACACCTACCAACGTGTGTTTTTGGACTGTGGGAGGAAACCGGAGCACCCGGAGGAAACCCACGCAGACACAGGGAGAACACACCACACTCCTCACAGACAGTCACCCGGAGGAAACCCACAAAGACACAGGGAGAACACACCACACTCCTCACAGACAGTCACCCGGAGGAAACCCACGCAGACACAGGAAGAACACACCACACTCCTCACAGACAGTCACCCAGAGGAAACCCAGGCAGACACAGGGAGAACACCAAACTCCTCACAGACAGTCACCCGGAGGAAACCCAGGCAGACACAGAGAGAACACACCACACTCCTCACAGACAGTCACCCGGAGGAAACCCACGCAGACACAGGGAGAACACGCCAAACTCCTCACAGACAGTCACCCGGAGGAAACCCAGGCAGACACAGGGAGAACACACCAAACTCCTCACAGACAGTCACCCGGACGAAACACAGGGAGAACACACCAAACTCCTCACAGACAGTCACCCGGAGGAAACCCAGGCAGACACAGGGAGAACACGCCACACTCCTCTCAGACAGTCACCCGGAGCGGGTCCCTGGAGCTGTGTGACTGCGACACTACCTGCTGCGCCACCGTGTGTTGTATTTTATTATAATTTGTGTCCAATAGTGATGCTTGAGTTCTGAGAGTTGGATCCAGTGAGTTTCACAGTATCACTGATAACAGCAGGTGCTGAAGCAACTTCCATTTGGCTTCTAATAATAGGTTTACTTTTAAACTTAAAAGGTTTATGGGAAGATGGTGATTAGTTTGAGAAATGTGGAAGTATACCTTTAACACACCTGCTCATTTCTCCTTGTTCATAGTGAAAAACACATGCAGTCCTTTCACACACACCCTGGAAATCAGACTCTGTCCTTTCCCCAGTCTCTTAAAGTTCAATGAAATAATACAATTTTTCATGAGCAGTGTTCTCTCAGCCTCCTGACAGAGTACATGATAGTGGAGCTAGTGTGTGTGTAAAAGCCAGACCGAGACTGTGCAGTGTCAGGGACCTCAGGGGTTGGAGGTTTGGTCCCTTCAGGCCGAGGCCAATTTCCTCCAGCTCTCTGCTCCCTTTTCCTGTTTCGAGCACTGGGGCAGGAGTGTCTGCAACACAACTCCAGTTCAAAGAGTCAGAGCAGCAGAACAGAGCCTCTCTGCCCTTCTGTTCAACTGCACCACCGCAGACCACCTCGGACCACCTCGGGTCAAATGGCCCCACAGGCTACATACTACACCACTCAGTATAAATAACGCTAATGGGCAGAGCTCTGCTTTTCAGCACATTTGATTAATACGTAGAATACGTGTGAGGACTTCAGGGCCCACAGATCTCAGGCCTTGATCTGAACACCAGATCCAATTTCAGTTCGTAGGGTATTTTGTTTGAGACGGACTCTGCTCTTCGAGGTTAATTGAGTAAAAAGGGTTGTATCGAGCATGTCTTCACATTTTTGTAACGTCAAAGGGTGGTTCCTTGAGTTAAACACCGTGTAGGTCATGCCTAGCGGTACCTCACATAAAAGTGGGCGAAATACAGATGTTGGCCCCCTGCTCATTCAACATTTGAACTTGTAATCAGTTAGAAGTGTGTCCCCTTCTGCTGCAGTAACAGCTTCTACTGTGTGGGGAAGGCTTTAGGTTTGACAGGAACATTTCTGTGAGGATTTGATAATAGCCACAAGAGCATTAGTAAGGTCAGATTCTGATTAGTTCTGGATGGAGACTCATCGCTCCAGAGAGCACAGCTACACTTCTCTACATCCCAATTCGGCTCATGTGCAGCTACTCTAGAAATACTCTGCCTGTCAAAGGATAGTCTGTCTGTCCATCTGCCTGTGAGGTGCGTTTGGAGGCTGTGGGCAGGGCCTGAGGGCTCGTGGCAGCCCCAACTCAGACCCTCAGTTCAGGAAAGTGGGGTCAGTATGGGTCAGCACTGCCCAGTGCAGGAAGCTCCCTCTGCAGAGGAAAGAAATACAATACAGCAGTTTCGCAAAGACCGTGCTAAAACACTCAAACAAACCAGCTCATTCAACTCTATACCGTCAATATCCCCATTGTTCAGCTCCTACTCTGACAGGTTCAAAATAAATATTTAACCCTCCACACAAGCAGCTCTAGGCCAGACTCGTTATCTCTGAGCCCTGAGGGTCAGCAGAGCCACACGCCTTGAGACCATGCTCCTGCGGCAGGGGTCTGTTTTCCCAGCAGCCCTCAGGAGCTGTACTTTTAGTCATATGCCGAGAGAAGGTGTGGATTAGCCTTTTGTCAAAACTAAGACAAATGAGGTGTTAAGGCTGTATGTCCAAACCCAGCCTTGGGTCACTGTTTGTGACGAGTGTGGTGTGTGTCTCCTCTGCGTTATAGGTGCTTATAGGTGGACTGGCTGTTCCAGTGCTTCCTAAGGTGTGCGTGTGATGGACTAGTGCCCTGTCCAGTGTGTGTTCATGCCTTGCGCTCAGTGATTCTGCGTAGGCTCTGGACCCATCACAGCACTGAACAGGATAAGCAGTTACAGGCAATGAACAAATGAATAAAATTAAAGTGCGAAAAACAGTCATTCTACCTTACTAATATGAACTTATATAACTAAAGAGTCATGAACCCACACTAAACCCACACTTTTAAGTGTCACTCTGTTTAGAAAGTGGTTAAATCAGTAATAATTTCCCTCCTCATGCTAGCGTTCCTCACACATAGTTCAATTAAAGACTGTTGAAGCTAATCACCTAGAGATAGCTAGCATGCTAATCCAAAAATACACCTGATCTACATAAAATGCTAAAAAAGGAAAGTAAATGAAATTAATACAAATAAAAGGCCATTAAATCATGAAAAACACTGTATATCTGGTCTATTCTGAAGGTAATAAGACACTGGCATATTAGCAATGTTAGCAATGTCCACCTCTGTTCCCTCAAAGTGGCTGCGTGAAACACAGTGTCTCCCAGCATGCTCTGCTTGGGGTTTTTATTTTTACTCTTTTTTGACTGTAATCTACTTGTGATAGTGTCATTGTGTTGTTTAAGAGCTGGGCCGGAGGCTTTAATAAGAATATATAAAAGCTGTTGTGTCACGCCTTCGTCATGTCAGTCTGTTGTCCCCGCTATGTGCTTTATTCGCACATGGCTATGTTTTGTTTATGTCCTTGTCTCCGCCCTCGTCCCGCCTCCTCGTCCGTGTCATGTGTTAACTCGTCCTCGTTATCTGTCCAGGTGTGTCTCGTTTGTGTCTGTATTTTAGCCCTATTGTGTCACCTCCTGTTTGTCGTACATTTCTCATTTCTCATGTCTAGTCGGTCGTGTTTTCGAGTCTGTCCGTCTGTCTCCAGTTTCTCCGTGTTTGTTTACCTAGTCGTTGTTTCGTGTCGTAGTTTCTTTTCCTCTCTCGTTCTTTCGTTTTCTCTTTAGTCTGTCAGTCCCGTTTGCCCTGTTTAGCTCCCCTTGTTTAGTTTAGCCTGGTTAGCTCCCTGTTTGTTTTCGTTTTGTTAAAGTCTCTGTTTTGTTGTTTTCCTTTATTAAATATACCGTGTTTTAGCAAATGCGTCCGCCTCAGTCAGTCCGCTCCGTGATTCCTGACAGAATGAACGACCGCAAGGACGCAGCTAGCGCGGATTATTACCTCAAAGGGTGTGCCGTTCGCCGGACTCCATTCCGCACAGGCCCCAAAGATCCTGTGGGGGAGGCTTTGAAAGCGGCCTCGGAATGGAGTCGCCGGCTCCAGCTCCTGCCTGGCGCTGTTCCGGATCCTATAGCGGAGGAGTCGACTCGGGAATCGAGTAGTTGCGCCAGCGGGAGTCGAAAGAGTCGGCGGAAGAACCGTGCTGGAGTTCCCCCCTCGCTGGAGGATTACCCCCTCAGGTCCGGGGAAATTTTTGGGGGGGCGTTAAGGGTAGGGGCTGTTAGCCTCACCTCCGTAGCTCTGAGGTCTGAGGCTAACAGGGGCGCACCTCGAGGGTATCTAATGGGTGCGCCTGTGAAACCCCCTAAACCCTTTACAGCTCCAGCGCGAGCCCGGCGAGCAGCACAAACCCCTGTCCTCGAGAGCGCGGCGCGCGCCTCTCCTGTCTTCGTGAGCGCGACGCGCGACTCCCCTGCCTCCGTGGACGTCGTCGCAGGTTCCCCTGCCTCCGTGGACGTCGTCGCAGGTTCCCCTGCCTCCGTGGACGTCGTCGCAGGTTCCCCTGCCTCCGTGGACGTCGTCGCAGGTTCCCCTGCCTCCGTGGACGTCGTCGCAGGTTCCCCTGCCTCCGTGGACGACGTCGCAGGTTCCCCTGCCTCCGTGGACGACGTCGCAGGTTCCCCTGCCTCCGTGGACGACGTCGCAGGTTCCCCTGCCTCCGTGGACGACGTCGCAGGTTCCCCTGCCTCCGTGGACGACGTCGCAGGTTCCCCTGCCTCCGTGGACGACGTCGCAGGTTCCCCTGCCTCCGTGGACGACGTCGCAGGTTCCCCTGCCTCCGTGGACGACGTCGCAGGTTCCCCTGCCTCCGTGGACGACGTCGCAGGTTCCCCTGCCTCCGTGGACGACGTCGCAGGTTCCCCTGCCTCCGTGGACGACGTCGCAGGTTCCCCTGCCTCCGTGGACGACGTCGCAGGTTCCCCTGCCTCCGTGGACGACGTCGCAGGTTCCCCTGCCTCCGTGGACGTCGCTGCAGGGCTTCCTGTCTCCGTGATGGCGGCACCCGCCGCTCCAGTCTCCGTGATGGCGGCACCCGCCGCTTCTGTCCCCGTGACTATGGCGGCACCCGCCGCTTCTGTCCCCGTGACTATGGCGGCACCCGCCGCTTCTGTCCCCGTGACTATGGCGGCACCCGCCGCTTCTGTCCCCGTGACTATGGCGGCACCCGCCGCTTCTGTCCCCGTGACTGTGGCTACGGCCTCTCCTGTCCCCGTGACTGTGGCTACGGCCTCTCCTGTCCCCGTGACTGTGGCTACGGCCGCTCCTGTCCATGTCCGTAGGTCGGCCCGAAGGACTTCAGGGCCGATCCCCAGAACTGTGCCCAGGCTGGTTCCTCAGACTGCCCCACAGACATTAGCCAGTCCTGGGCACCCCCCTGTTATTTTGGTTCCCTTGTCTGTCCCTGTCTTGGTTCCTGTCTCTGTCCTTGTCCCAGTACCCGTGTCAGCTTTTGTTTCTGTCCCAGTCCCTGTCACTGTGTTCGTGTCTGTCCCCCTGAATGTTCTTGTACCTGTTCCCCTGCCAAGTCCAGTCCAGTCCTCTGTCAGCCCTGTCCAGTCTACGTTTCAACCCTCGGTCCTGTCTCCATTCCAGTCCCCTGTCCTGTCACCTGCCCATGTCCAGTCTTCTGTCCCCAAACACCTCCAGTCGCCTGTTAGTCCTGTCCAGTTCCCAGTTCAACCCCCTGTCCAGTCTCAAGTCTCGTCTCCTGTCCAGTCCTTGTTTCAACCCTCTGTCTCGTCTCATGTCCAGTCCACTGTCCCCAAACATGTCAAGTATCCGTCCCACGTTCAGTCCCCTGTCTTGTCTCCAGTCCAGTCTCCCGTCAATTCCCATGTGTCCACTCCTGTCCTGTCCAGTCCGTTCTCGTCTCTTGTGGCTCCCCTTTGTCAGTCTCCTGTCATGTCCCATGTCCCGTCTCATATATTCGGTCCTGTCGTGTCCCCAGCTCCTGTGTCGGTTCCCGTCCTGTCCTGAGTCCTGTCACCTGTTGGTTTGTTGTCCTGTCTTGTTTTTCGTGCCCTCTCCTGCGCCAGCTCCTGGGGGGTTTAAGAGTACGCGCCCGGGAGTTGGGCGTTCTTGGGGGGGGCATCTGTCACGCCTTCGTCATGTCAGTCTGTTGTCCCTGCTATGTGCTTTATTCGCACATGGCTATGTTTTGTTTATGTCCTTGTCTCCGCCCTCGTCCCGCCTCCTCGTCCGTGTCATGTGTTAACTCGTCCTCGTTATCTGTCCAGGTGTGTCTCGTTTGTGTCTGTATTTTAGCCCTATTGTGTCACCTCCTGTTTGTCGTACATTTCTCATTTCTCATGTCTAGTCGGTCGTGTTTTCGAGTCTGTCCGTCTGTCTCCAGTTTCTCCGTGTTTGTTTACCTAGTCGTTGTTTCGTGTCGTAGTTTCTTTTCCTCTCTCGTTCTTTCGTTTTCTCTTTAGTCTGTCAGTCCCGTTTGCCCTGTTTAGCTCCCCTTGTTTAGTTTAGCCTGGTTAGCTCCCTGTTTGTTTTCGTTTTGTTAAAGTCTCTGTTTTGTTGTTTTCCTTTATTAAAAAGCTGTGTTTTAGCGAGTGCGTCCGCCTCCCTCAATCCGCCCCTCGTTCCTGACATGTTGTATATTATCCGATCAATAAAGGTGTATTTAAGAGCTAAATGTGCTCTGTTGTCTTTGCCTTCTTCAGCACAATTTAACTGAGCGCGTCCCATTCCTGTTTTCAAGGGCTTAGCGCTCAGGGTGAGAACTGAACACCTCCTGAGGGTATCTGCACTTGTACCTGACTTGTGGTCATTGATGCTGAAAGAGAGGCACGTCCTGGGAGTGTTTCCTTTAGTTTCTACCTCTCTGCTGAACCGTTGTGTTGAGAAGTGCTTTCATGTTTCCTTTAAAAACGTCCACTCGCTTGAGAGGGCTTTGAACTCTGCTGCAGAGCGAAGGCAACCTCCAGATGACTTTCCTCTCAACAATGCATGCATATTCTGAGCTAATGCAAAAGTCTGATCTGTACCATATGGATAATGAAGCTTGCATTTTTAATGAGATTAGTGTCAGGCGGTTTGACAGGAGAGAATGACTGAGTCCACACACAAAAACCACGAAACCACATATCCAACGGCAAGAACCTGCAACTCTCTGTTATCTTGATCATACAGCACACCCCAGAGGCCTTTACTTTCCTACAGCATTCTCTTAAATCCATGGCCTGGCCAAAAATTTGCACGTTACGCATATTTTCCTTCACCCTAAATGTACTTGATGAATTAGGCGTGCAGGTGGTGCCATGCTGATCTGTAGAGGTGTAGCAGTTCACACGTGTCATTATTCAGCTCAATAAACTAGAGTGACTTCTCAATCTCATATACATTTATTAACATATTAATGCTTCAGTTTACAGTGATTTTAAGCATTGAACAATATAGCGAACTATAATATCTGAAGCAAAGGCTGGATCATATTTAAAGGGTCCTATTTTCCCCAGTCTTTTTTTTTTAATTATTGATATTTCTATGAATTATATCCACTGATGACCTCAGGACACAGCATGATTTCAGCGGCATGACAACACCAGCCAGTGCATGCACACTGTTTGGACAGCACAAGTCATAACACCCCCGCCCTGGACAGACTGATGACTGGAGCTTCACAAAGACAAACATTTCTGTTTTGCGAACACAAGGTTTACAAACAGCTTCCTCGTCAGATGAATATGTAACATGTCTTTTCATTTTTCATATTCTCATTCCTACAAAAAAAATGTTTATTCCAAGCCATAGGCCCAGATTTATTGGTCAATTCATCCATTTTTACACTCTCTAAAGAACAGCTGGTATTTTCAGATTATGGCAATCAATCAATAACTAAATAAATAATGTTTTTAAATGAAAAAAACAACAACAACAACAGAGAATAAAAGTGGAAATAAAAAGACTTGACATTGACAGTGTATTTGAACCGTAAGATATTCTGCAGTTTCCTTTGGGCTCACTAAAGCCTTTTATGAATCTATAGCTAAATGATGCTAAGAGTTAGCAAGCTCTAACACATTAAAAGGAGAAAAAAAAAATTCATGGTGTACCGTATCTCTGTATTTTGCTGATATGTCCCTCACACAAGTTCTTTGAGGTGTTTCAAAGTGGCCCTCACCTATCTCTCATCATTCACACCTTTATTCTGCTTCAGTAAAACATCTGTGCTGCTACACTGCCAGTGTTTCAGAAGCCTAACCCTAGCGCAAAAACAGCTTGACACGGAGCGTACACGCATGGAATGCAAACAGCTCATGGTGCAGCGCCCTTCTGCTCCAGACGCCCTTCATGCTCTCTTCAGTGAGGTGCGGAGCAGCATAAAAGAGGCTAAAATGGGGAATTCAGGCATAACCACAAAACACTGCCAGGTATAATACAGGTATGCTGAAGGAAATCTCAGAGGGAGGTCTTAGAAACTGTGAAAACACTCATAACTAACTGGCCCACATTTATCAGCACTTCTGGTGTAAGATCTAGAAAAAGCCCTTGTCCAATCCGGCAACTGCATACACAAGGATATACCCGGCAAACACCCATCTTAGCAGTTGCTGAAATTCTTGGAAAATAAAGGCCATTGTGTCTTGAACTGATGACGGTGAGTAATTCTAAACACTTTAGCACATCCACTCAATGTCTGAGCACAGTCAGAGCGTTTCGCTTTGTGAAAAACTAATTCACGGCCTTGGCTAATCATCCAGTGACTGTGGTAAATACACAGTGCTAATCTTAGCATCTTGCACAGCTCTGCCTTACTAAAATGATGATAAACCAAAAAATACATGTACACTGTTTCCCCTTTAGTCAACTGGCCTGCATACATCTGCTCTCTGGTGTTTCCTTCTTTAGTTTTGTGCTGAAGATAATGGATAAACTAGCTAACAAGAAACTAAATCTTGTACACTGTCAGTTAGCTTTGGCCAAACTTCAGGCCTAAATCATCGCACAAAAAACATCAAACTATGTGGAGATGTAAATTAGACTTGATTATGTGGTTTCTGACATTAAATGACATACTATTATCTGTAAACATAGCAGTGATGGGGGACTAAGTGTGGACCAGCGTCAGGGGAGTAATTTATTGGGGGATGATGCCCAACCATGCAATACTACAGACTAAACCCACACTTTTTAGTGTCACTCTGTTTAGAAAGTGGTTAAATCTGTAATAGTTTCCCACCTCATGCTAGCGTTCCTCACACATAGTTCAATAAAAGGACTGTTGAAGCTAATCACCTATAGATAGCTAGCATGCTAATCCAAAAATACACATGATCTACATAAAATGCTAAACAATGAAACTAATACAAATTAAAGGCCATTAAATCATGAAAAACACTGTATATCTGGTCTATTCTGAAGGTAATAAGACACTGGCATATTAGCAATGTTAGCAATGTCCACCTCTGTTCCCTCACAGTGGGCGGGAAACACAGTGTCTCCCAACATGCTCTGCTTGGGGTTTTTATTATTACTCTTTTTTGACTGTAGTCTACTTGTGGTGGTGTTATTGTGTTGTTTAAGAGCTGGGCTGGAGACTTTAATAAGAATATAAGTATGTTTGGTCACAGAGTGTTCAGTAAAGGTTGTGAATGAGAACTGTAAGTGCTACCAGCCGGTTTCACTATGGCCCAGCTTGGGCTGAGGAAAGTGTGCACGTATCAGAGACAATGTTAGGGCATGAAAGACACTGATGTTCTGTGAGCATAATGCTATATTTGCTGTAACAGACTCATGTGGCGAGTGTGCTCTGCAGCGTTTGGTTTAAATTGCCCCTCGATGTTTATATTTTTTGTATTGTTTATCTTTGCAGAGGCAGAAAAAACATTAGTCATAATTTTGGCAACATGCTTTATCATTTCACATGAGCCTCTCGCTGGAGGATTATGGGTAAACGTGAGGCAAGATCGAGGCCCTGGCCGGCCTCGGTTACTTCATGCAGTACTGCAGATAGAGATGTAAACAACTTGAGAAAGTGATTGATGTCTGGTTAGAGGAGGGTCCAGTGAGTGACAGATCCAGCTGCTGACAGCTGTGGGGGTGCAGATGATGGCGGGGGGAAGAGGGGTGTGGGTTTGAAAAGGAGGAAAAGTAGGTCCAGTGGAGCGGATCCTTGTAGGCTATGGGCTCTATTTGTCTTGGCCCTCGTCCAGCCCTTCATTTCTCCTCCTGAGATACAGACTACAGCTCTATTTACAGCCCAGACTGCAGAGTTCGTGCGAGCTGCAAATCCTTCTCTCTCTCTCTCTCTCTCTCTCTCTCTCTCTCTCTCTCTCCCTCTCTCTCTCTCTCTCTCTCTCTCTCTCTCTCTCTCTCTCTCTTATCTATCTATCCATCTATCTGTCACTCTAGTCTCTTTCATTTTCTATATCTATTTAATGTTGTGTCTCTTTAGACTCATGTTTTCTCTCTAGAATCTCATTCTCTAGAATCTCTCTCTTTGTGGACTCATCTTTCTGGTTCTCTCTCTATCTTTTCTAATCAATTCTGTGTCTCACTCTAGACTCACTCCTCTCAAATCTCTCGCACTCCTCTGAACTGTCCTGTTGTTAAACTCTCTTTCCTTCTCTGTACAAACTCTCTCTCTCTCTCTCTCTCTCTCTCTCTCTCTCTCTCTCTCTCTCTCTCTCTCTCTCTCTCTCCCCCCCCTCCACCTCTCCCTCCCCTTTCCCGGCCCTTCCTCACCCCATGTCTAAGAGGCAGTGTCATATATACTCCACTGTTTGTTGAAACTTCAGTCCTGATTGATCGGTTTTGCTCGGTTAAGGGGCGAACTGCTCTACCTTTTCATTTCTCTTTCTTCACCTCCCTTCCTCCCTTTCTCTCTCCTCCCCTTCTCCCGGCTGCTGTCGTGAGGTCATGGACACTGATGCAGAGGGCAATGTTCCTAATCCATGTCAGATAAATAGACATTTATTTCTATTCTCACTCTTTGTTGCTGCTGTGTCTTTGTTCCCATGCTGTTAGGATCCTGCCCTGGTTTCTCCAAACGTCTTGGCACCAGGGAGCAGGTCTCACATTTGTTTGTCCAAGAGAAGTGTTCTGTACACGAGGACTGTCCTGCCAGCTTTCCACTCTGCTCTGAGCTCCTAGTGTGTGTCCTTAATGTGGTGCGTACTCTACTTTTACCATACCATAACGTATGGGACCTTTTGTTTACTGTATGGCCTGATGATATAGTGGAGATTTATTTGAGACTAAAGTATAAAACTTAAACATGCTTTTTATTGTCATCGCAGCAATTTGAAGAAAAAATAAGTGCCTACACATTTAACCAATTTGTGGCAGTGGATACAACACACACACACACACACACACACACACAAACTGAGCAGCAGGCAGCCATCTCAGAACCCAGGGAGCAGTTGGGGGTAAGTTCCCTTGCTCAAGGGCACATCAGCCGTGGATGTTGAGGGAAGATACAGTTCTGTTCCTTCACTTCCCCACACCCAATCTGTTCTGTCAATCAAACTGGCGACTTCCCACTACAAAGCACACTTCATGCACCCCCCTGTATCTCTGAAATACAAATACGGGTCTTTAGCATCCCTGGAATTTACTTTATTTAAACATTGTAATTCACACAACACCGCAACTTCTCATTAAACAAAACAACATAATACGAAAAATCAGCTTTACACTGGAATTATTACAAATTTCAAGTGTTTTGTATTTCGTTCTGCGCCCCACTGTAATAGCGCCACGCCCCTACCAGGGAAGCCCCCCACTTTAGGAACCACTGCACTAATCTTTAGGCCATGTTTGCCCACTTGTTTGCCTGCCTTATGTGATTTTTGTCTGATTTAAACAGATTTTAAACATGATTTAAACACTAGTAACATGACTGTGGCTTTTGGTTTCCAGTTATTGTTCTCTCTCCATTAAGAGAGATATGTACCTGAAGATGTTTGAGTAGAAAGAAATGCTTGGTATGACATGGGTTCATTGTGTATGAAAAGTATTTACTTGAGCTATGAATTTTGCTCAGAATAAAATTGTTCGATTTAATGTTTATAAATGGACGTAGAGGAACAAATATAGAGGGTCCTTCTGAACAGAGCCTGAGAGGAGGAGGAGCTGCTTGATGAAGACATTCCTCCTCAGTGTGCTCATCTAAACAGAGTGAGTTAAAAGCCATGCAGTGTGGTGCTCCTTTGGTGGCAAATGTATCTGAGCGAGTTTACCGCTGGGCTTCAGTTTCCTGCGCATGTCAGGGTGTGTTAGCCTTTCCCTGCTGCTCAGGTTTCCGAGGCCATGGTGGGCTATCAGTCACAGTGGGCTGGCTGCCCACCCTCACCCTCACCCTTACTACACACACATGTGCTCACACACACACACACACACACACACACAGTCTGAGGCTGACTTTACCTTTAAAAGTTGCAGGTTATGAATAAGAAAGCTATTTTAATGAAATAAATAAATGCAACTAGTCCATCAGTTAGCAAGTTAGCATGTTAGCTATATTGTAGAGCACTATAAAAGCAGGTTATCAGGTCAGTAAATGGGGAAAGCTACTTCAGACATGTAATGTTAACATAGCTGTCTAGCTAGCCAGTTAAGCTAATGTCAGCTAGTTAGCTGTTTAGCTTTAATAGCTCCTATAGGTCCTATGCGTGTTTATTTGGAGTATTTATTTTGTTTTGTTACTTAATAAACACGTCTTGTGTGCGTATTATTATTATTATTATTATTATTATTATATCTTGTGGATATGTCTTGAATTTCCCTCTGGAATCAATAAGGCATTAATAATCTATCTATCTATCTAGCTATCTTTCTAGCTAGCTAGCTATCATTTGCCTACAAATATACACTTATTTTCAAATGTAAGTGACTGGCCTGTCTTAAGTTTCATAAACTGTTGGAACACAAAGCTGTGTTAAATGAATAAAAAGCATCTATTATTATATTGTTATTATTATATTAAAAATGAAGCTGGCATTTTTAGGTTAAACTTCCCAATCATTTACAATGTGCAGTCAAACCTCAGCAGAAGGGTTAAGGTCAGCCACACATTAATTGAACGTAAAGAAACGAGTTGATCAGTGGCCAGAAACTGACCGGTGATGAACGGATAGAGGAAGGCAACTGAAAACAGCAAAACAACAGATGATTTTCCAGTCTGCGTTAGCCCAATGTGATACACTAGAAATGTTCAGGTAGAAAGGAGGGGGTTCTAAAACAGTGGCTAGAGAGTGTATGAAGTGCAGAATTATCTTGTTTGTGAAGTAAATCTCTTATAGGTTCTAGATAGCAGAGTTCTTTAACAATGGTTCACTTGCTTTGCCCTGGTGTGAAGATGTGCATTTCTTCTTTGCGGAGTGAGTCACTTCATTTCCGAATGCCAGGGTGTGCTGACAACAAGCCGCAAGTAAAAGTAATGTGCGTGTGTGTGTGTATAAATATGTGTGTGTGTATGTTTGTGTGTGTGTGTGTGTTCAGGTAACCACAGGACAGTGTGGGTTCAGAACAATCCTGTTTACTGTGGATTACCCCAGAGGAGCAGCTGTTTTGGGAAGTGAAGTGAGCTTAGTCACCCATTGGATAGTACAATGCATCCTCTGCTGCGGTCACTCCAGGGTATTTTGTGTGGAAACGACATGGTTCCTTCCAAAACAGTCATCTGAATTCTTCTGCTGATGACACTACCATCGTCCATCCTGGAAGTGCTGGGGGAGGATGTGTGGATTAGGTCATCCTGGTCAGTGCAATGTGAATAAAGGTGTGCATTATTTTAGCAGACCACACACACAGGAAAAGCTGGAAATGTTTCGACAGCAGGGAGCATACATTTAACTCAATTTTCTCACTCTCTGGAAAAGGTCATGGTTGTGATGTCATTTCTATCCGTTACGAGGTACCGTGACAAAAGTGGTACAGTTTAATATTCTATACAAATATGTATACACTCTGTAAAGCGCAGTAAAACCTGTCAATTTCAGCTCATTTTAGTATGTAATATCTATTTATTTACTTAGTTTAACATTTTGAAAGTAATTAACAACATAAAAGGGCGGCACGGTGGCGCAGCAGGTAGGTGTCGCAGTCAAACAGCTCCAGGGGCCTGGAGGTTGTGGGTTCGATTCCCGCTCCGGGTGACTGTCTGTGAGGAGTGTGGTGTGTTCTCCCTGTGTCCGCGTGGGTTTCCTCCGGGTGACTGTCTGTGAGGAGTGTGGTGTGTTCTCCGTGTGTCTGCGTGGGTTTCCTCCGGGTGACTGTGAGGAGTGTGGTGTGTTCCCCCTGTGTCTGCGTGGGTTTCCTCCGGGTGACTGTCTGTGAGGAGTGTGGTGTGTTCTCCCTGTGTCTGCGTGGGTTTCCTCCGAGTGACTGTCTGTGAGGAGTGTGGTGTGTTCTCCCTGTGTCTGCGTGGGTTTCCTCCGGGAGACTGTCTGTGAGGAGTGTGGTGTGTTCCCCCTGTGTCTGCGTGGGTTTCCTCCGGGTGACTGTCTGTGAGGAGTGTGGTGTGTTCTCCCTGTGTCTGCGTGGGTTTCCTCCGAGTGACTGTCTGTGAGGAGTGTGGTGTGTTCTCCCTGTGTCTGCGTGGGTTTCCTCCGGGAGACTGTCTGTGAGGAGTGTGGTGTGTTCCCCCTGTGTCTGCGTGGGTTTCCTCCGGGTGACTGTCTGTGAGGAGTGTGGTGTGTTCTCCCTGTGTCTGCGTGGGTTTCCTCCGGGTGCTCCGGTGTCCTCCCACAGTCCAAAAACACACGTTGGTAGGTGGATTGGCGACTCGTGAGTGTGTGAGTGAATGTGTGTGTGAAAATGTGTGTCTTGCCCTGTGAAGGACTGGCGCCCCCTCCAGAGTGTATTCCCGCCTTGCGCCCAATGAAACCGGGTAGGCTCTGGACACACCGCGACCCTGAACTGGATAAGTGCTTACAGATGATAACAACATAAAATATAAAACATGCACTTTGTCTCAATTTAAACTCTTAATTCTGTTAAAATCACAGTAATGTGCCGCCTCTCAAGGATTATCACTTCTTTCCCAAACCTTGATCACAACTACATTCTAAATTCTGACTGCTGACCGTAAATAAGGTTTAATTTCTAAATAAAATAATCTCATATTGCCATGAAAATAAACTGTACCCAGTGTTGAATCAGCATTTACAGCTGAATGTGAGCATTTACAGCTTTATATGAGCTATCTGTAAACTAAAGCCTTTTTTACCTTGGTCCTGCATCACCCCCTCGACTAATGCTGACTGACAGCAGACCTTACAGCGCACTTCCCTTTAACTACAAGCAGGACACAATTTACTGAGTCAAACTGTCCTGGTTGTTTAGTTAGAGTGAGATTAGTGGAAGTAGCAAATGTGGAAATCAAAACCTCTGTTATTAGAGCATGTTTAAGGTGGGGGAGCCATTTGAACTGACACTGCACCATCACCATCATCATCATCATCATCATCATCATGACCTCCTGAACATTTCAACCAGCTCAGAACAATTTTCCGATTGTGTGCGGTGGTGCAGACAGTAGCTGAGGGTTGGAAACAGAGCTGCAACAAAATACAGCACGACCACAGGGTGAGTCCCTGCAGTACTGAGAAACATACCTGGAAGGGGTCCTGATCATTGAAAACAAGGTAAAAGGGATCTAACGATGCACTACTGTCTGTAACTGTAGAACAACAAAGCACACACACACACACACACACATATATTATATATTACAAACTCAACATATCTGTAGTGAGAACTAACGATAGTAAAACTGCCTTTGACTTTTATTTTGAAACAGATCTGCACTTTGTCCTAAAGCCCCCAGTGCCAGGCCCTGAGACACAAACCAATGTGTGGACTCATTGAGGAAAAAAAAAAATCCCAGTCCAGCCGTCCGGCTCTCGGAGCACAAATAAACATCTCACTTCCACGTTTGCCTTCCCTGTTAGAGTCAGACACTACAGAACCCAAATTATAACCCCGACACCCCCCCCCCTCCTCCCCTCCCCTCCCCCACCAACACTGCTTTTGTTGTTTTAATTGTGAAAGCACTTTTTTTTTTTGTGAATCCAAACTAAAATAACTTTTTTTTCCCATAAAATGAAAATAAACAGCGTAGGATTTTTCCTGAGAGGAAACCTTTAGTTTACTATATGACATGTTTCTTAATAGTGCTAAAGTGTTCTGTGTTCTTTAAATAAACAACGGGGAGTTTTGCATAGAAGGGCATGAAAGAATGCAGGATTTCACCAGGCCTCACACACATGTCAGCAATTTGGCTGCCTTGTGTATTTTGGATGTTAAGGGGAAAAAAAGAATGAGAAAAAAAGAAGCATTTCAAAGTAAACGAAAGAGTGCGAGTCTTATCCGCCTGGCAGCTGCGCTCCGGACCCAAATTGCTTTCAGCTGATGCTGCGCAGCTCCAGCTTGCTTGGGTAAAGTCAAGTGATGCATTGCGATACTGAGAAAACAACACGGACAAAAATAAATAAGCGGCGGGGAGAGTCCCTTCGGCCCGTGCTTGGCCTTCACCTCTCGGACCCCTGCCCCACACCCCCAGCTCTCCTCTCATACACACACATATATGTACACACACACACACATTCACATACACATACACACACTGGCTCCCAAACTCTAGTGACGTAATGGTGAATGTCCACGGATGCTGTACCTCTGCACAGATGGTCACTTATATTTGCTGTGTGCGGATACACAACTGTGACAAATGTTCCCACAGACGGGATGGAAAATTACATCTATAGAGGGTTAATAACATCATGAGCTCTCTCTGTTACAGTCAGAATGACCAAATATCTGCTGTAAACTCTCTGTTGTGGTTAAGGTCAAGATTAATATTTCTAGACTGTTTGTGAGGAGTGTGGTGTGTTCTCCCTGTGTCTGCGTGGGTTTTCTCCGGGTGACTGTCTGTGAGGAGTGTGTTGTGTTCTCTCTGTGTCCGCGTGGGTTTCCTACGGGTGACTGTCTGTGAGGAGTGTGGTGTGTTCTCTCTGTGTCTGCGTGGGTTTCCTCCGGGTGACTGTCTGTGAGGAGTGAGGTGTGTTCTCCCTGTGTCTGCGTGGGTTTCCTCCGGGTGACTGTCTGTGAGGAGTGTGTTGTGTTCTCTCTGTGTCCGCGTGGGTTTCCTACGGGTGACTGTCTGTGAGGAGTGTGTTGTGTTCTCTCTGTGTCCGCGTGGGTTTCCTACGGGTGACTGTCTGTGAGGAGTGTGGTGTGTTCTCCCTGTGTCTGTGTGGGTTTCCTCCGGGTGACTGTCTGTGAGGAGTGTGGTGTGTTCTCCCTGTGTCTGTGTGGGTTTCCTCCAGGTGACTGTATGTGAGGAGTGTGGTGTGTTCTCCCTGTGTCTGTGTGGGTTTCCTCCAGGTGACTGTCTGTGAGGAGTGTGGTGTGTTCTCCCCGTTTCTGCGTGGGTTTCCTCCGGGTGACTGTCTGTGAGGAGTGTGGTGTGTTCTCCCTGTGTCTGCATGGGTTTCTTCCGGGTGACTGTCTGTGAGGAGTGTGGTGTGTTCTCCCTGTGTCTGCGTGGGTTTCCTCTGAGTGACTGTCTGTGAGGAGTGTGGTGTGTTCTCCCTGTGTCTGTGTGGGTTTCCTGCGGGTGACTGTCTGTGAGGAGTGTGGTGTGTTCTCCCTGTGTCTGTGTGGGTTTCCTCCGGGTGACTGTCTGTGAGGAGTGTGGTGTGTTCTCCCTGTGTCTGTGTGGGTTTCCTCCAGGTGACTGTATGTGAGGAGTGTGTTGTGTTCTCTCTGTGTCCGCGTGGGTTTCCTACGGGTGACTGTCTGTGAGGAGTGTGTTGTGTTCTCTCTGTGTCCGCGTGGGTTTCCTACGGGTGACTGTCTGTGAGGAGTGTGGTGTGTTCTCCCTGTGTCTGTGTGGGTTTCCTCCGGGTGACTGTCTGTGAGGAGTGTGGTGTGTTCTCCCTGTGTCTGTGTGGGTTTCCTCCAGGTGACTGTATGTGAGGAGTGTGGTGTGTTCTCCCTGTGTCTGTGTGGGTTTCCTCCAGGTGACTGTCTGTGAGGAGTGTGGTGTGTTCTCCCCGTTTCTGCGTGGGTTTCCTCCGGGTGACTGTCTGTGAGGAGTGTGGTGTGTTCTCCCTGTGTCTGCGTGGGTTTCCTCTGGGTGACTGTCTGTGAGGAGTTGGTGTGTTCTCCCTGTGTCTGCGTGGGTTTCTTCCAGGTGCTCTGGTTTCGTCCCACGGTCCAAAAACACACGATGGTAGGTGGATTGGCAACTCAAAAGTGTCCAATGTTGTGAGTGTGTGAGTTGCCCTGTGAAGGACTGGCACCCTCTCCAGAACGTGTTGCCACCTTGCGCTCAATGATTCCAGGTAGGCTCCGGATCCACCGCGACCCTGAATTGGATAAGCGCTTACAGACAATGTATGTTGTTCAATACTAAGTGTCAGTGACCCTAGTCAGCTTCATAAGAAAAGGGCTGTAGGCTTTAGATTCGACTGTCCATCAGAGAGGCGTGTGGG
Organism: Hoplias malabaricus; assembly: GCF_029633855.1. Taxonomy (NCBI): domain Eukaryota; kingdom Metazoa; phylum Chordata; class Actinopteri; order Characiformes; family Erythrinidae; genus Hoplias; species Hoplias malabaricus. The sequence goes on from NC_089817.1 coordinate 5,841,571, forward strand.
GCAGAAACAGTGGTTGTACGGATGTATCACGTTAAAATATGGCGCTTGTCTCAAAACAAATTCTCCACTTTTCATTTCAGCTAAACACCATTTTTTAAAAAATGTCTCCTGAGGTTAAGTTAAACAGCCCAGAGGCCAGCAGGCAGCTTGACCACTCAGTTCTGACAAGCTCTCATCCATCACCACAGCAGACCTGCTAGAAATAACACAGCAAATATATCCTCTGTTCAGTGTGATGGGATTTCACTCATATGTCAGACATTCACATTAACTTTGCCCACAATCTGGAAGGTGTGATCTAGGAAGGTGATATCACACAGCAGCATCTTGAAAGGTGCTTTGTTTTGC